>NC_133194.1:3520000-3780000 GCF_049306965.1 Danio rerio | reverse complement strand
TGAGAAAGCAAAACGATCCGAGCCCGGCTATATCAGTGTATTATGGATATGTAATAGGATTATACTGGTAAATAGAGATCTGCGTGGGACTAAATTTTGAATCCTGCTCCCGCCCACTCCCGTCAGGTTTTAGCCTGAACCCGACCCGACCGCTCCCGCTTATATTCTACCATTTGTTGTCCCACTGCCCGACCCACCTCTTTTTCTACCTGCCGCGTCCATTTCCACTAACGGATGGGGGGAGGAGGGGGGGGGGGGGGTATACAGTGGTAATACAGTGGTAGAACAAAACTGAAAACCACCCAGCTATACAGAGTCCAGACAGCCTATATCAAGCTGTGTGTATAAACACACACACATATACACACACACACACACACACACACAGCACAAAGCTCTCTCTCTCATTAGCTTGCACACAAAGACAGCAACAAACAAGCTAAATGAAGCATCACGCTGTCTCATTCACACACATACATACGCGTGCTCGCTTGCTCGGGAGTCGGTAGCGATGTTGTTAGACAGACCGCCCCCATCCAAAATTAAACCAGTTACCGATCGCTCTCGTGCAGCCAGATTTTGTGCGGCCCGGGAATAAATTTCCGAATAAAGCGCGGGCTGGGTCAGTTGGCATTTCTGTGTGGAGTTTGCATGTTCTCCCCTCTTCCTTCGGGTGCTCTGGTTTCCCCCATAAGTCCAAAAACATGTGGAACATGGTGAATTGGGTAACCTAAAATCGTCTATAGTGTATGTGTGTGAATGAGTGTGTATGGGTGTTTCCCAGTGATGGGTTGCAGCTGGAAGGGCATCCGCTGCATAAAACATATCCTGGATAATTTGGCGGTTCATTCCACTGTGGCGACCCCAGATTAATAAAGCCGAAAAGGAAATAAATGATTATAATAAATACCAATATTCCACTATAAAAGGAACTGTCAGTTCTCATTTCGTTCAAGTAACAAGTCCAAGATAAACAAAATTAGTTGATCCAAGCACATGTTCTTCCTGTGTAAATCATGTTTAGTGTGTGTGTTGGTATGACAAAAATCCCATTGACTTTCACTGACGGTGTCAAGACATTTAAACAGCTACTCTTGCAGAGTCTTTCAACTAGATTCACCCAGTTCAGAGCGATCTATCTATCTATCTATCTATCTATCTATCTATCTATCTATCTATCTATCTATCTATCTATCTATCTATCTATCTATCTATCTATCTATCTATCTATCTATCTATCTATCTATCTATCTATCTATCTATCTATCTATCTATCTATCTATCTATCTATATGGTGGCAGTTTATCAGAAAGGGACGATGTTGTTGTCTTTGACTCATTGGACAGAAACGCTGCTATATTTGCACGTGTTTTATGCAATATTCATTTTTTTATGCTTAATTTGCATATTTGAATGGAAACACAGCTAGTGAGGGATCGAGCGCTGAGTCCGTTCATTTCTGACTGAATCACTAATTGTTTTATTTGATAGTTTCTGTTAGAATATTCTGTGGTTTGATGCTGATGTTTTGGTGTTGTAAGATAGCTGTGGTGCAGATAATACCTCATTCTGTAGAAAAGTTGAGTGCAAGAGAAGAGTCTGAGCTCCGCCTGTCCGTATTGTGTCTGAAGTGGCATGTTGATGGGTTACGCTGACACCAAAAAGCCATTCAGGAACACCGCCACATCTGGATCTAAGCTTGGCTCAACAGTGTGCATATAAATCCACACTGGGTATTCAGAATTGTGTGGTCTTATGCTCACTTAGGCTGCATTTGGTTTAAGACAGGAATATTGGGAAATATTGTTACAATTCAGAATAACTACCACCACCACCACCACCACCACAACTACTACAACTACCACCACCACTACTAACACCACAACGATCACTACTACGACTACCACTACTACCACTACCACCACCACTATTACTACCACCAGGACTACTCCCTCCAACCTTACCATGACCACCACCATCACTACTACGACCACCACCACTACTACTATAATAATAATAATAATAATAATAATAATAATAATAATAATAATAATAATAATAATAATAATAACAATAATAACACTTTAGCTGAGGGATTTTCAGCTGAGGGATTTTTACAATGTAGACATTTTTGTCTCATTGGATTAAAAGTTTATCCTAAAACTTGCTTGGTGTATGTGTGAATGTAGTCTGATTGTAGTTCTGTTACATTGGATGATAAAAGTGCAAGAGCTGGGGACACAATCAACAATATCTATTAAGGGTGTAACGATCCTCCAAATCCTCGATTCGATTACATTTTCGATTCTAAAGGCACGATTCGATTCGATTAATTAATTAATTAATGACCAATTAATTATTTGTAGCCTACCGTTTAAACTACCTGACCTGCATGGTCTTTGTTTTACCCATAAACAAATCATACAGTAAATGAATAACGGCAAGATACACACATAGTTACCACCTGTCAATCACTTTTTCTGCGGGACTCGTGAATAGGCAGTGATCTGTGTCGTTATAATGGCGTCGGTAAAAAAGACGCACAACCAACAGGAACCAGCCAACAGTATCTGAGGTGTTCGCTAAAATGACTAAGTACAAGTGAGTGAAAGATTGAAGCAGTCCTCTGACTGCCTGGACCTGCTGTCTCGAGCGCATGGCTGTGTGTGCGTCTGTGTCTGTGTGGTCACGTGATGTGCATTTTCAGAGGTAGAGAGGAAGGAGGGCTGCTCAGAAACGCCACACGCCACTGTGGATGTCAAATCGTTGTCGTTCTAAAATGCCATTTAAAAAAACAAAGACAGTGTAAACAGGGCCTGAGTGTGTACTTTTCGCGAGCGGATTTGCAACGGGGGTGGGCGGAGGATTGCGATGTTGTCTATCGGACGAACCGTACGTAATACGTACATAGCAGAGCTTGCAAAACTGTGTTTTTTTTTCTCGACAACACGAACGTTGTCAACATAACTCACTGGAAATCCAAAATGCTTACACACCGACGACTTCATTGAAAGAGGAGAGGGTTTAAGCTCTGTCGACGGGTCTCCTGCTTCTGCAGTTTAACAAGCACTTCAACAAGCCTGTTTTTTTCCCGCTTGGCAAGCCAAGCTGACGTGACATGAGGGCGTGGCAGCATCGACGATGCTATTTTTTGATTCGATAATTGAAATTGAGCATAAATTTCGATCGATTTCGATTAAAAATCGAAATCGTGACACCCCTAATATCTATCAATAAACGCCATCACCTGACCTCCCGTCCTGCTATTGACTGCTGTTGATTCTGACTTGTTTGTATGTGTTTATGTTTTATCCAAAAAACCTGTCTCAATTCACATGAATCACCAAGGACCACAGATCCGGCTCAAAATCGTCTTGAATGTTCCACACAAGAAAACGTCACATGCATCTTGGATGACCTGGGGGTGACTAAATGAGCAGGTAATTTTAATTTTGCGTGAACTATCCCTTTAGCCACTTTTTATGTGCATAAAAACATTTGGATGAATCATAGCTGGTGACTGACTGAAACACCTGCTCACTGTGCAACATTGGGGCCTAATGGATTGACCTTTTCCCCTTCGGCTTCTCATGAAGATTTATGTCAAACCACTAAACACCAGCTTTTATTGGGGCAATTGAGAGGTTTTTGAAGCTATTCAGAAGGGTCTGATGAAAAGAGGGAACATTTGAAGCTGCTTCTATACAAAATCCCTCAAGTGTCACTGAGAAATACAGTCCACGGTTAATGTGTGAACTGCCTGATAAACCTCCATCCAATTAAATTGAAAGACTTCTCTTGAGAAATCTATTAGGTTTGTGTGCAGTACTTAATTACGCACAGATGAATGGCATAGACAAGGTATAAAGGGGAAAACACTGAGCACTGTTGCAACCTGCAGGAAATACAAGATTGAAAAAGAAACAACTTTCTTCAGTTTCTGGAAATGTCAAGAATGCATGACTAAAATATACTGCTGTGCCAATAAATATTAGATTTCTTGCAAACAATGACTGTCTGAGTTATATATAATATAACTCAGACAGCCATTGTCTGAGTTTATATATATCTTACACACCTGCACTTGGTTGTTCATTTAATAAACAGTTTTATTCAAATCTTTTATCATCCCGGTGGCTTAAAAGTAGAATTAAGTTTAATACTTAAGTTTTATGAAAATAAAAATTAAATAAATGTATTAAATTTTATTAATTATGATTTATTTTAAAGGTTTTAGGTAGGGGTAAGGGTAAATTTTATGAGAAAACAAAAACAAAACAAAAACAAATGAAATACAACAAGACTAAAGCCGACAAAACAAAAAACAAAACAAAATGAAATGAAACAACGAAACAAAATAAAACAAAACAAAATGAAACACTAAATAAAATAAAACAAATAAAAGTAAAAGAAACACACAACAAAACTAAAGCCGACAAAACAAAAAACAAAATAAAACAAAATGAAACAACGAAACAAAATAAAACAAAACAAAAAGAAACCCACAACAAAATGAAACAAAACAACAAAAACAAAAGAAACACACAACGTAACCAAAACAAAAAGAGACACAACAAAATGAAACAAAACAACAACACGAAACACACAATGAAACAAAACGCAAAAAGGAAATGCAACAAAACATAAAGAAATACACAACAAAACAAAACAGAAAAACAGAAACAAAATGAAACACAACGAAACAAAACAAAAAAGAAAACAAAAACACACAACGAAATGAAGCAAAATAACAAAACACGCAAGGAAACAAAACACAAAACAAACAAAACAAAAAAAACAAAACAAAACAAAAAGGAAACACACAACAAAACAAAAACACACAACAAAACGAAATGAAACAAAACACAAAACTAAACTAAACAAGAACACAAAAAACAAACAAAACAAACAAAACAAAACAAAAGCACACAACAAAACGAAATAAAACAAAACACAAAACCAAATTAAACAAGAACACAAAAAACAAACAAAACAAAACAAAACAAGCAAAAAACACAAAACAAAATGAAATGAAACAAAACACAAAACAAAACGAAACACACAATTAAACTAAACAAAACAAACACACAACGAAAAGAAACGAAACAAAAAGAAATGCAACGAAAACAAACGAAAGAAAAAACTAAAGAAAACACCTGCATGAATGCACATAATACAGATCTTCATCAGTTTCTGATGAAAGATCAGAGAAATCATCAGTTTTCTGCATGTATAAAAATATTTCAGGATTTTCCCACTGGGGAGTTTGGATTTCAAAATTAGGTTAATATTCGATTTTGGATGGAATTTGGTAATGCGACACATGCATCATTTGTGAAAATATATTTTTTCTGAAATCTCTTTATTCTCTTATACAGTTTTAGTCACTTGTAAATGCATGCCTCCTGGCCTGATCCGAGTGCAGAAAGAGTGTCACTCTACATCATATTAATTTGAGAGACTAAACAGTTGATTGGAAAACAAACAAAAGGAAAGGTTAAGAGCACATGACATCACACGGTAGTATGAAGGCCTCAGACTGGAGAAACGGCTACACGTGAATCAAGCACAAACACAGCAGCCTGTTCCATAATATTTACAGCGAACACAGGCACCTGCTCAAATAATGGCCCAAATCTAACGGCACGTGCTAAAAGAGACTTTCAAAACGTCAGGGTAAACTCATTCAGCACGTGAAGAAGATTATACAACCTGTGTGGTGTCTGACAGTGTGACACCAATAAAAATAATTCAAACCGAGACGATGTGGAAGAAACGATAAGGGTCATTACGCCAGTGCTATTTGGTTTGACCGAGATACCACTGAAGGTTTTATCAATAGTTTTTCTTTCATACGTATTGTTATGTTTACTGTGAACGCCCTCAATTTTTTTCCGCTCGCCACTTTAAATGCAGGATGGATGTTTTTGAAGTGGAAGAGACTCCAGCGATCACTTTGAGACTTTAAAGAACTAGAGACTACAGTTAACAGATGTGTGTGTGTGTGTGCGTGAGTGAAGTGTGCGTGAAGTAAAGCAGCCTGTCTGGCCTCACACTGGGATGTTTTGGTCCAGATACTGATGTCACCGGCCTGAACGAGCGTCTCGCAGCATGAAACAGGTCAGAGCAGAGGCCACGAAGATGGAAAACATACCACATACCTGTCTGTCAGTTATGACACACTCTATTTTGCAGAGAAATACTTCACATTCTCCACTGTTATTGAGTTTAAGGCCCGGATTACAGCACAATGTACTGTACTGTACTGTACAACAATGATCTGGACACTTAGCAACTTCAGGGGGAAAAATCGTATGGAAATTTTAGAGAAAGAAGTCTCTTCTACTCACCAAGGGAGCATTTATTTCATTAAATACGGGAAAAAAATTGATACTGAGAAATAATATTATATTTTAGAAAAAAAATAAAAATAAAATAGTTTTCTTTTAGGGTCTCTGAGAAAAAAACTTGAGCTGTTAGACTATGCAATTACATGGTGCACAGTTAAATGTTTTGACTAATTATTTATGACATCATATGATTTTGTAATAATTTAATCATGTTTAAACTTTTGCACTTTTTAAGTTGAGACTTATGCAGTGCAGACTTTTTACAGTGTTGATTTAAAGGGATAGTACAACTAATACAGTGCATGAAGAATTGCTGTTAATTTACCTTCCTGCTGCCAAGATGTTGGTAGTTTGTTTCTAGTCTTGTCCGTGGTGAATCATAAAGCGAAAGTCAGCTTTTTAAGAACACACACACACACACACACACACACACACACACACACACACACACACACACACACACACACACACACACACACACACACACACACACACACACACACACACACACATGCAATATAAGCAAAATGTGAAAAAATGTATAATAAGCAAAATCTAAACAATAAAATTAAAAATAACGGTCACACTTTACAATAAGGTTCATTAGCTAATGTTAATTAATGCATTTACTAACATGAACAAACAATGAACAATACATTTACTACTGTATTTGTTCATGTTAGTTAATGTTAGTTAATGAAATTACAGCAGTTCATTGTTAGTTCATGTTAACTCATGGTGCATTAACTAATGTTAACAAGCATGACCTTGAATGTTAATAATGCATTAGTAAATGTTCAATTAGGATTAATAAATGCTGTACATGTGCTGTTCATGATTAGTTCATGTTAGTAAATGCATTAACTAATGAACCTTATTGTAAAGTGTTACCAAAATAACAAAACAAAACAACAAAACTAAATAGAACAAAACCAAATTAAATAAAAATAAATAAATAAATAAAATAAAACAAAAATTAAAAATTAAACAAAACAAAAAACAATACAATTCAATTAAATAAAAAGGAAGCAAAACAATAAAACTTAACAAAAAAAAAACAGTTAAACAAATTAACAAAGCAAAACTAAATAATAAAACAAAATCAACAAAACAAAATAAAATAAAACAAAACAAAACACAATGAAATTAAATAAAATTAAACAAAACAAAATAACAGTAAAACAAATAAAAATATAGTAAAGCTAAATAATAAAACTAAATAAAAATGTGATAAAACAAAATTTAACAAAATAAAACAAAACAAAAAACTAATCAAAACAAAACACAATAAAAAAACAAAAATTAAATAATAAAACCAAACAAAACAAAACTAAATTAAATTAAATTAAATTAAATTCATTCATTTTCTTTTTAGCTTTGTCCCTTTAATAATCAGGGGTCGCCACAGCGGAGTGAACGGCAACTTATCCAGCATATGTTTACACAGCAGATGCCCTTCCAGCCATAACCCATCACTGGGAAACACCCATACACCCTCATTCACACACTTCCAATTCCCCTATAGTGCATGTGTTTGGACTGTGGGGGAAACCAGAGCGCCCAGGGGAAACCCACTCTAACACGGGGAGAACATGCAAACTCCACACAGAAATGCCAACAGACCCAGTCGAGGCTCGAAACAGAGACCTTCTTGCTGTGAGGCAACAGCATTACCCAATGCACCACTGCGCCACCCTAAATTAAATTAAATTAAATTAAAGTAAATTAAACCAAACTAAATTTTACTAAAAACAAAACAAAACACAGTAGAACAAATAAAAATCAAGCAAAACTAAATAACACAAAATAAAAATAAAAAAAAATTATTTTGAATACATTAAAACACAATAAAATAAAATAAAATACCACAAAACAAAATTAAATTAAAGAAAACTTAGTAAAACAAATGAAAATGAAGCAAAACTAAATAACAAAACAAAATAAAACAAAATTAAATTTAATTAAATAGACCCTGTGCAGTTATCCAGCTGTGCTACGTTGTTTTTGTTTTTGTGTGTGTGTGTGTGTGTGTTGTTCACAGACAGTGTGAGGAAGCTGGCAGGGACTGCTCTGGTATCCTGTCGTCTGTCGGTGGCATTTGTTTGTGTCTGTGCCACGATTGTGGAGTTAAGAACGCTCACCATCATCATGTTCGTCAAAGGAATGTTTACAATGCAGAACAGTAGTTCAAAGGCGGGGTGACGGTACGAAACATCTCACACTACTGGAACTACAAGCCATGAATTAATTACCTACACAGATTTGCATATTCTGGAGTGCAAGGAATCGATGACATCATTTAAAGAAACAGAGACTCTATTTAAATCACCATTATTAGCGCATTAAAAAATTAGATGGTTTACGCAATAGCTGTATAATGTTATAGCCTTATTTTATGCTAAATGATTTCTCAAAATTAAATAAAATAATTTGTTCTAATAGTCAAATAAAAGACACTTCAGCCACCACATTGGTAAATTCTGCTTAAATAAATGAAGCTTTCAAATGGATGTTCATGTGCTACTTTTGCAATATCATCAAGATGCAATTTAACTGCAATTAAACATTAACTAAGCTTACAATGAAAGGGGTAAGATGTCTATTGTGAAAATAAAAATAATAGTAGTATTTTGGTGCCATAGTAATTTAATTATGCAAATAAAGTAGACAAATAAAGCAAACATGTACACAGAAATAAAGCAGATTGCCATTTGTACAATACAATTTCCAGTGCTTGATTGAGAAAACCTACAACATCACTTAAAATTATGATTAAATATAATAAAATGGAAATAAACATCTGATTAAAATAAATTAATAATATATAATGAACAAAATATAAAAACATTAATAAAATAGTATTATATTAAAAATGACTAAATATATAAATAAATACAAAATAATTTTTAAAATTATGATGAACAAAATAAAATAGAAAAATTAAATAAATATTGAGTTATAAAAATTACATACAATGAAAAACTATTCAATATTTAAATGAATCATATAAAATTATAAATTCTTAAATTTATGATAAAATAAAATAGAAACAAAACATAAATAAAAAACTATAAAATAATACAAACTGTGTAAAACTAAAAACTATTCAATATTAAATTAATCAAATAAAACTAAATATAAAAATAATAAAAATAAATGACATATTAAAAAATTCTAGAAAATTTGAATATATTTAATATTTAAATGAATCAAATAAAATCCTAAATATTTTTTATTAATTTCTGATTAAATAAAAGATAAAAAAAATAAAATAAAAAAAGATAAAATAAAAATAAAAACTATTATAAAATTAATAACTATTCAATATTTAAATACATTTATTTAAAATAAATAAATATTTTAAATAACTTTATTTAAATCCTAAATAAATTCTTAGATTTATGATTAAATAAAACAAAAACAAAAACTAAAAAACTATAAAATAATACAAACTGTATAAAATTAAAAAAACTATTTGATATTAAATTAATCAATCTAAATACTAAATAAATATAAAAATAATAAATAAAATTTTTAAAAATTTCTATAAATTAAAATTGATTGAATATTTAAGTGAATCAAATAAAATCCTAAATAAATCCGTAAATTGATG
The DNA here is from genome assembly GCF_049306965.1 of Danio rerio. NCBI lineage: Eukaryota > Metazoa > Chordata > Actinopteri > Cypriniformes > Danionidae > Danio > Danio rerio. The sequence continues at coordinate 3,770,037 of NC_133194.1, read as the reverse complement.
AATAAATAACATTAAACAAAAAATGATAAAAAAAAAATAAAATTGGAAAGTATATGCAATATTTAAATAAATAATGATAATAATAATAATAATAATAATAATAATAAATATAGAAATATTAAAATAAATACATTTTTCATTCTAATTTAAAATCTATGTAATATATAAATTAATCAAAGAAAATTCTAAATCACAAAATGTTAATATATATATATATATATATATATATATATATATATATATATATATATATATATATATATATATATATATTATTAAAATAAAATACTGAATAAACCAAATCTCTAAAATAAAAAAAAATAATATTTATATAATATTTATATTTATATAATAATTATATATTTATATATATATATTTATATAATATTTAATCAACAAAACACTAAAAAAATGTAAAAAAAAAAAAAAAAAAAACGTGAATTAATAAAGTAAAAAATAAAAACAATAATTCCTTTAATTTGTGAACGTATCATCTCTGCACTTTGTATTTTCCGGAGCACTTTCTAGATTAAGCTGGAATGCGATGGTGAACTAACAGCCTCAGAGGATCCCGTCTGGATGCAGGGTCTCAGAAACACCAGCACATCTTCTATCGCTCCGTCCACTGCTATTTGCTCAAATGACAAATGTTTTCCTGTCTGAGGGTATTCAGACGGCAGAATCACACACTTATCAAACTCTGCAAACCAGCGGCTGAACTTCAGACATCTGTGTTTCCCCTGCAGAGGATACGGCAAGGTATATCTGCATGTCTCAGATAACTCATACATTCCCTAGCAGAATATTTGTGCACTTTAGGACTGCATGGTTTCAGCATAAACATCGCACAAACACAGGATAATCATGATGCAGAAAGTGCAATGTCAAGTAAAGGAATCACTGGTGACCAATCACCATAATTTGAAATGCATGTCTTTTTTTTTTTTATTAATTGCAAAATATTGAATAGGTTTTAATTTGATAGAACTTTTAATCACTGTTTTTAATCATTTTCTTTCTTCATATATGCTACTTATTTTTTCTATTTTTTATTTATTTATATAATTTCATTTTATTATATATTTAAGAATTTATTTAGTATTTTATTTGAATAATTTACATTTTAAATATTTTGTAATATTATAATAAAAAAGTTAATTATTTAATGATAATTATGTTCTTTATTTTTATATTTCTTTATTATTTGAATTATATTTTTTATATTTTATTTATTTTATTTTTGTTTCTATTTTATTTTATTTGATCATATATTCAGGGATTTATTTACTATTTCACTTTATTAATTTACAAATTAAATTGTTTTTAATTTTATAATTGAAATTTAATTATGTGATTTTGCTGAATTATTTTTTTTTTATTTTTATATTTATTTATCATTGTAATTACATGTTATATATTTTATTTATCTATATTATTTTATGTTTCTATTTTATTTTATTTAATCTTAAATTTGGGGATTAATTTAATATTATGTTTTAAATTGTACGGAATTATAATTCATTTTTACATTTCTGTTTATTTTTTTGTCATTTCATTTGATTAAATATTGAATAGTTTTTAATTTTATAGACGGTTTATTAATTGTTTACATTTCATTTATTTACATTATTGTTGGTTCTATTTTTTATTTAATCAAAGTTAATAATTTGTCTATAATTTTTATTTATTATTTAATTTTATAGAACTTTTATATATTGTACTTAATTATATTATAGATTTTTTATTTAATTGTTCTTAATTATACTATAGATTTTTTTATTAATTTTTTAAAATTGCTTTATAGATTTTTTTAGCAATTGTTTTTAATTATTTGTGTATTTTAATATTTTTTTTATAATTTTAATGTTTTATAACTTATGTTCGGTATTTTATTTGATTATATAATAAATGGTTTTAATTTTATACATTTTTAAATATTGTATTTTATTATAGATTGTTTCAATTGTATTTTATCCCAATTTTAGGGATTTATTTGCTCGTTTTCGTTTTCAGAAATAATATGCCAAAATTAAGCATTTCCCTAAAACAAGGTAAATAATCTGCCATTGTTGTAAGTGAAATAATCATTTTTTTCCTTTTGAAAATAACTTATTTTATAAAGTATTTCTTCACAGCATAAACTTGATTAAGTGACTGTAAATCGACTTTTTCAAGCACAGTAAGATCTACATACTGTAGGTGTAATACAGCTGTGGAGATAGACTGAAGTGAATGAGGGATGAAGAGATAGCCGTATGAAACACCTTCTCTCTCCGCTTATCTCAGCTCTTTGTTTGTTATCTGAGCCTCCATGTTTCATGTCAGAAATCGTGTGCTCTTTTGTGTGGAGGAGCGATTCTAGCAGAAGGAAAACAAACAGCTTTCAGAGGCCAGGAGGAAGACAGACACTCTCATTACAGCACTACTGCTGCTGTTAGCTAAGGGTCAGCTCAACTATTCACACACACACAAACACAGCACATCTACATCCACTGAAGCACACACACACTGATCTGAAGGGCATGTTCGATCAGTTATATTGCATAAAGTTGGAAAACAAACAGGGCTGCATGATATTGGAAAAATCTAACATTATATTTTATCCTAGTCAGAACATATTCTGTATTTTAATGCTTTTATATGTTGCAATAAGAATTCAATTTCAACAGACGACTTGAATATCTTGGAAAGGATTTATCATCTTAGATTGGGACGATTCTGTATGGAAGTGCAATCGGACTACCCAGCAGGCACAGGACATCAACATGATTGAAGTTGTACCCCAACATCATGAGGACGTTGCATTGAGTTTGGAAATGAAAATTGGGTTGATGTCAGAATATCAGACCGACATCAATGTCAAACCTAAAGTCAGCCAAATATCAACATCTAACGATGTTACAGCTTGATGTTGTGTGGATGTTACCACTATGACGTCTATCAGACGTTGGATTTTGGTTGCAATACCTGACAAATAAATGTCAGTATTTGATGTCAATATGATGTTGGTTTAAGACGTTGGCTCGAATTTAAATTTTGGTCACAACCTAAAATCAACCAAATATCAACGTCGTTATTGGACATCAAAATAACGTTGTCTTTTAAATCTTTGTTAAATCTTTTGAAAAACCGGGCCCAGAAGCCTTGGCTATGAATTTGGACTTGCTTGTTTTTATTCTAAAAAGCCTGTCACCATTCACTGCCATTATATGAATCGCCAATGACCACAGATTCAGCTCAAAATCTTCTTTAATGTTCTACACAAGAAACAAAAAGTCTCCTATATTATGGACCTGTGGGTGAGTAAACGAGCAGGAAATGTCCATGTTTGCGTGAAGCACCCCTTTAAGACTTGTTTCTTTGTTGTCGGTTTCACTACTTTTAGTGTCACGGGATTAAAGGTGTTGAACTGAGGATTTGAGTCAGTCTGTCAACACACTTCTGATCCACTAATCTCCACTACACACACACACATCGCTAATTCACCAGCTTCACTCATATACTCCAGCATTATTACTGTCATCGGCCGGATCTGAAGTTCCTTGAAAAAAAAAAATCTTTCAGCAGCTCTGACTGAGTTTATGATGAGGTCGGAGTTCAGCCGGCTGATGACCCACAGGAAAAAAAAAAGACAAACAAAGACATTCTGTCATGTCTGAAGCCAAGTGGTGATTTCAGCCAGAGGAGCGGTGAACCAGAAAAATGTGTGTTACTCTGAGAGGAAAAAGAAGCGCTGCACAACAAAGACTGAGGCTAAAGGTGAGAAGTGTTTCTGTGGAGGCGCCGGGGGTTTAAAAGAGGATCCTCGGGTGGGCCTGAAGTCTCCCCGTGGACCCCAGACAGCCCTTTATGCTCCAGTCAGACCCTCAGGATTGAGTTACGGCTGTGTTCAGATCTGTACCTGCCATTCCACTTCACCTGACTTCCTCCATCGGCTTTCTTCTCTTCTCTTTCAGTGAGCTTTAACGGAGTGCTTCCGTTTTGAAATCACCACACTGCTTTTGTTGAATTCTTCTTCTTTTTTTTTTTGCTTTAGTCTGTATGTACACTCACCGGCCACTTTATTAGGTACAGCTTACTAGTTACGGGTTGGACTCCCTTTTGCTTTCAGAACTGCCTTAATCCTTTGTGTTATAGATTCAACAAGCTACTGGAAATATTCCTCAGAGATTTTGCTCCATACTGAAATGATAGCATCAGATTTGTCGGCTGCACATCCACGATGTGAACCTCCAGTTCCACCACATCCCAAAAGTGCTCTATTGGATTGAGTTCTGGGGACTGTGGAGGCCATTTGAGTACAGTAAACTCATTGTAATGTTCAAGAAACCAGTCTGAGATGATTTGCGCTTTATGACATGTTGCGTTATCTTGCTGGAAGTAGCCATCAGAAGATGGGCGGTGAGTGTATATTAGTGTTGGTCGCTTTGTACTGATTATGTAACATGCTATTATGTAGGAAACATTTCAGATATAAGTCTGACAATAAAGTTAGTGTTGTATTGTTATTGTAGTTTTTGTGAAGGTAACTTGGAAACGCAATGATAATGACATCTTTATTTCTGAGCTATATTTGGCAAAATTTTTCACACTCCTGTGAAATTTTAATTCCTTTTAAAATATTTTCATATAGTGATGTTTAACATAGAGAAGATTTTTACAAATCATTTTTAAACATAATAATTCTAATAACTAATTTCTCAAAGTAAGTTAATGTAAAAGTTGTAAGTTACAGATTTATAATATTTTTTTGTCTTTGCTATGATGGCAGTAAATAATTCTATAGATAATCACTAGTTATTTTGCAAGATACTAGTATTCAGCTTAATGTGCAAATTATGGGCTTAACTAGGATAACTAGGTTAACTAAATAAATTAGGGTAATTAGGCAAGTCATTGTAAAAAGATTACTTATTCTGTAGATAATCAAAAAAATGAAAGTATTGAAAGTATTGAACACATGAAGAAAGGGAGGTGTAGTTCAGCAGTGAAAGCCCAGACAGCAGCTGGAATCTCTCAGTAGTTCTTCAACAACCCTCTGCTCTTCCTCATTGTAAGTGATTATCAGCTGCTTCAGTGCAACATCTACATTAGCAGGAGGATGAAGATGAAACCAGAGTGGACATTTCAGCAAGACAATGATCCAAAACACAGCCAAGGAAACTCTCAAATGCTTTCAGAGAAAGAAAAGCAAGCAGAAGAATGGCACAGCCAATCACCTGATTTTAATCCAGTAGAAAATACAAAATTTGATTTAATAGACTACAAACAATGGGATATTATTTGACTTTATTAACCTCACGTTAATCTTCCAACCCAAGCTCATTCTGAAAACGTAGCCCCGCGGATGTTTCTGGAGACAGCGATTTTCGTGGTCGGAGGTACGTATGGCTGCATTTAATTTTTTTTAAGTGAACAACATGGGGCGGTGTGACACCGCTCCTCTTCGCACTCGCCGGCTGACAGCTCACTTCCGTGTGGAGGGCTTTCCCGCCGTAACCAGTTTGTCCGGTTAGCCCGTCATCTACGTCGGCGGAGACGACCGGGTTCGAGTCTGGGGAAGAGCGGTTCCAGAAATCAGGTAAGACAAAAACAGTGTCCAAAAAATAAAGTGAAGAAGTTCATAACAGAGTGAGAATGAGGTGAAATCTGAAAAAGTTGTCAAAACCAGACGAGGGCTGCTTTTGTAAATCGTTGCTTGGGTTTAGTGAGGAAAGCGAGCGGGCGGGTGGGCTGTCTGGTGGGCAGGCGGGTCAATCAGTACTACCGGTTGGGTTTAGGGAAGAAGGAGGAGGAGGGTGGATCGGCTGATTGGCCCGTCGCCCAGTCAATCATTCAGTCAGTCGGAAAGATGGTTGCTCGACAGCGGCCTCTGGCGGCTTTATGTGAGAACAGCGCAGGTGCGAACGGATTCGCTAAATAAACTGCACAAATACGTACCTCCCGGGACATTTTTCGCGGTCTTCAGAAACGTCCACGGGGCTACGTTTCCAGAATGAGACTGGGTTGTAATCTTCATATATTTACTATCTTCACTAAAAACTATTTGACTGAATTTCTGTTTCACTATTTTTAAAGAAATAATCTGTAAATATTAACGTAAACGTACGTGTTACTCTCTAAAAATACATAAAATTTCCTTTAAAAAGCAGAAAAATATCGTAAAACCAAATTACAAGCAATAACTGTAGATTTGATGTTAGATTTTTTATTACAGAACATCTGTAAAACAACAAGTATTTTACTGTATAATAAAAAAACTGGAAAATTCCGTAAAAAAATACAGACAATAACCTGTAAAATAACGTTTATTTTAACAGTGTACATTATATTACTTATTGCTACATAAAATTATTTATTATACGTTACATTTTTTTCAAACTTCTAAAAAGGTCAACAAGTCCCTTTGTTAAACTGTAGAGTAAAAAACGTCAACAAGATCAGTGTCCCAAAATGCAATTGACGACCATTGTTTTTTGTTTTTTGTTTTGTTTTAGTTTTTTTTACAGTTTTTACCGTATAAAAAGAAATTCCAACATTTTCCAAAACACTGACTCACTTGTTTTGCCACTTTTACAGTTTCAATTTGTGCTCAGGTTTTCCTCACTCACATTAATTCAGCTTGTACAAGCACTGCCGCCTCCAAAGAGCAAATATTTTCAGGTGTGTATCTAGCGTACAATGGCTATATCCATCTCCCATATTCAGTTTCTGTCTTTTGACGAAGGTGTGGTGTTATTCAGTCCAGCAGAACAGCATCTGTGGCCACATGTTGCCAACCGCTCTGTTGATGCACCTTTGTTTTGTAGAAACCATACAAAACTTTCACCGCCGGCTGCAAATATCGCACACTTGACGAATCATGTGATTATCGCTGCTTACTGTAAGCGACGCTGATTAGCATCTTATTCACAAGTGTTTACTACGAAACCTTCATGCATTCTTTAGGCCCAAATATAGCTGTTGTTTACACTGTGGATTTGAGCAGGAAAATAAAGCTCTACTGCCGCTCATTGGCTAGATGATAATGGTGAATGTCCTCATGTCTAAAAGATCCAAAACAAACCTTATCTGCATTTTTCCAGCTGAATCATCCGCTGGTTTATCCTTCTCTATAAATATGCTAGATGGTGCGCTGTGTTTTTGTCTCTTATCTCAGGATAACCAGCTCATATATTTTCAAGGAACAAATGCACGCTTGAGTACATATGAAGTATTAAATAAGGCAGGGTGTATATAATCTATAACCAAGCTTTACATTTAGTCATTTAGCAGGCGCTTTTGCCCAAAGTGACTTACAATTGAGGAGGCATTCTGCGATTTAACAAGAAGAGGCAACACCAAACCAGGCTTATTATTGATACGTACCCTTATATACATTTCTGAAGAGTGTGAAATACATCCCAGGATGCACTTTTTTGCCGTTTTTTATCGAACAGAGGCCACTGTGTACGCATTTTCTGATCTCAAATTTCTCTCGCGAGTGCCATTCGCACCTTATGTTCTCATGTAAATCCACCAGAGGCCGCTGTGTATGCTTATTCAGATCTCAAATTTATCTCGCGAGTGCCATATGCGCCTGCTGCTTTCATGTAAATTCACCAGAGGCCACTGTATACGCTTTTTCTGATCTCAAATTTCTCTCGCAAATGCCATTCGTGCCTGCTGTTCTCATGTAAATCCACCAGAGGCCGCTGTGTACGCTATTTCAGATCTCGAATTTCTCTTGCGAGTGCCATTCGCGCATGCTGTTCTCTAGTAAATCCACAAGAGGCCGCTGTGTACGCTTTTTTAGATCTTGAATGCCATTTGCGCCTGCTGTCTCGCGTAAATCCACCAGAGGCTGATGTGTACGCTTTTTCTGATCTCAAATTTCTCTCGCGAGTGCTATTTGCGCCTGATGTTCTCATATAAATCCATCAGAGGCCGCTGTGTACGCTTTATCAGATCTCAAATGCCATTCGCACCTGCTGTTTTGCGTAAATCCACCTGAGCCCGATGTGTGCGCTTTTTTCCAGATCTCAAATTTCTCTCGCGAGTGCCATTCGCGCCTGCTGTTCTCGCGTAAAGCCACCAGAGGCCGCTGTGTACGCTTTTTCAGACCTCAAATTTCTCTTGCGAGTGCCATTCGCGCCTGTTGTTCTCATGTAAATCCACCAGAGGCCGCTGTGTACGCTATTTCAGATCTCGAATTTCTCTCGCGAGTGCCATTCGCGCCTGCTGTTCTCCCGTAAAGCCACCAGAGGCCACTGTGTACACTTTTTCAGATCTCAAATTTTGTTGGCTCATTTATGAATATCAATTCAGCTTTGACATCACATAAAAAGCAGCTATTTTAAGTTGCAATATTATTACTGGGGGCGACACAATGGCTTAGCGGTTTGCACTCACTGGTTTGAGCCTCGGCTGGGTCAGGTGGCATTTCTGTGTAGAGTTTGCCTCACCGTTTTTGTGTGGGTTTCCTCCGAGTGCTCCGGTTTCTCTCACAGTCCAAACATATGCTCTATAGTGAAATTGGATGAACTAAATACATAGTGTATGTGAGCTAGAGTGTATAGGTGTTTTCCAGTACAGGGTTGAACCTGAAAAGGCATCCACTGCTTGAAACATATGCTGGAATAGTTGATGGTTTGTTCCGCTGTGGCAAATCTTAATAAATAAGGGACTAAGCGGAAGGAAAATTAATGAATGAATAATATTACTGCTTATGTATTCAATAAATGCAGCCTCATAGAGCAAAAGACCAAAATTTGTGTTGAATCCATGCATTTTTATGCAAGGATTAATCAAGCGTTTTCCCTTTCAGTAGAAAATAAGAGCTCTAAGAGTTTAGCGTGTCGAACCCAATCTCAGATTTGCAGCATAACTTCAGTGCACGGCATGTTGTGTCACAGTCCAAAGCCCAGAGATCTGCTGTGCTGTAAACGCCAATAAACTGCTCTTACTGTACCAGAGATCCTTCTGAACACACACCTCACGCTTCATCTCACGCAAACTAGCCTCCTGTGACACTGAGAGCGTGAACACAGATCAGGGAGGAACCCCAAACACGCTCAACTGATCTCTCACACACACACACACACACACATGCAGGCGGCGCTTTTAGATGCTTAATCCACAGACTGATGGAGGACGAGGGAGACACATGGCAGGCGTCTGGGACAGATTCCTGACCGACCTCCACTGACCCTTTAGAAATACATCCATTCAGGACGACACAAACACACACACACACACACACACACTGAAATAATTCTTACCCTTCAGAACATACATCCATTCAGGATGACACACACACACACACTGTAAAAATGCAGAGTTCCACACAATTCCTTCATGCTGTCCCAACACAAATCGATAAAGTTTTTACAAAGCTATGCCATTTAAACATAAAACTATTGAGTTGTCCCAAAAAAACTCAAGAATTGTGTTGTTCTTAGCTTATTATAAGTCAGTAGTTTTAGCAAGAAGCATTTTTTTGAGTGCACACACACACACACACACACATACAGAGAGAGAGAGAGAGAGAGTATTGTATATATTTCTTTCCATTCCTTTCAATGTTATTATTGTTGCAGATTTCCTTCAGGTTTAAAGTAGGCATGGGATGCATACCTGCCAACAATTGTCTCTGACAATCCGGGAGACCAGTGGGGGTGGGGGTGTTCGGGGATGAGGTCTCTGAATAACACTGTTGAGAACCGGGAAAGGATGCAGCGGGTTTAAGGTGGTTGCTGCGATCGGGGGTGTTTACAGACTGTATCAAAAAAGGGGGAGGGGGAGGGGGGGTAGAAATTACGCAAGTTTTCAGGGAGAAATAACAAAACGGGATGGTTGCGGGAGATTGGTTTGAAATACGGGAGACTCCCGGGAAAACGGGAGGGTTGGGAGGTATGATGGGATGATAACTGGTTTCAAGGTTTACCGTGGTTTAGAAAGGTCAAGGTTTTAAGGTATGTGTAAGTTTTATTTTTTGTTTTGTTTAGTTTACATGCTTTTTACAACTATTTTATTTCTGTTTTTAGGGCAACCGTATCTCCAGCAGAAGAGAAACCAAAACCTACTGGTCCACAATACTTCTTAAAATCAAATATATTGTGTTTAATGGGGGGGAAGTAGTTGTTTTTTTACCCAGACATATAAAAATAACTTATTTTGGAGCAGTAATTACAGTAGCGTGATATTTTTATCTAGGGTTATAATACCGTCAAAATCTTATACCGGCCCGGAATTAGTAAAGTTTGGCTTGTTTACTGTCGACTGTCTACAGAACAAACCATCATTATACAATAACTTGCCTAATAAGACCCCAATCTGTCTAGTTAACCTAATTAACCTAGTTAAGCCTCTAAATGTCACTGTAAGCTGTATAGAAGTGTCTTGAAAAATATCTAGTCAAATATTATTTACTGTCATCATGGCAAAGATAAAATAAATCAGTTATTAGAGATGAGTTATTAAAACTATTATGCTTAGAAATGTGTTGAGAAAATCTGCTCTCCGTTAAACAGAAATTGGGGAAAAAATAAACAAGGGGGGTTAATAATTCTGACTTCAACTGTAGGTGATTGACGATTTGGTGCCCCCAAGTGGTTAAAACATTAAAGGCATTTTCTTCATTTTGTCCTTGCGCAGCTACCAGAAAATGCCTGATGCTGCTATGGGTAAATTCAGAAGCCCTGAACTGCAAGGAGTAAAAAAAAAAAAGCAATCTTGGTGGTGAGGAAAAAAAAAGAAGAAAACTTATGTCGTTATAACAAGAAATTATACATGTAATCGTTATAACGTCGTAATAACAACATAATATCTCTTTATAACGCCATAAGTTTTCTTTTTTATTTCCCCTCACCACCAAGATTTATTTATTTTACACCTTACGGTTCAGGGCTTCTGTAATATAGAAATGTACAGTTAGGCTATGTCGAAAAAACTATTTAATGAAGTCGTTATTTCGACATAATTATGTTGTTATAACGAGATATTATGTTGTTATAACGAGATATTATGTTGTTATAACGAGATATGTTGTTATAACGAGATATTATGTTGTTATAACAAAATATATGTTGTTATAACGAGATATTATGTTGTTATAACGAGATATTATGTTGTTATAACGAAATATTATGTTGTTATAACGAGATATTATGTTGTTATAACGAGATATTATGTTGTTATAACGAAATATTATGTTGTTATAACGAGATATTATGTTGTTATAACGAGATATTATGTTGTTATAACGAAATATTATGTTGTTATAACGAGATATTATGTTGTTATAACGAGATATTATGTTGTTATAGCGAAATATTATGTTGTTATAACGAGATATTATGTTGTTATAACGAGATATTATGTTGTTATAACGAGATATTATGTTGTTATAACGAGATATTATGTTGTTATAACGAAATATTATGTTGTTATAACGAGATATTATGTTGCTATAACGAGATATTATGTTGTTATAAGGAAATATTATGTTGTTATAACGAGATATTATGTCGTTATAACAACATAATTTCTCGTTATAACAACAATTTCTCATAACAACATAATATCTCATTATAACGACACAATTTCTCATTATAACGACATAATTTCTCATTAAAACGACAAATTCTCGTTATAACGACATAATTTCTCGTTATAACAACAATTTCTCATAACAACATAATTTCTCATTATAACAACAATTTCTCATAACAACATAATTTCTCATTATAACGACATAATATCTCATTATAACGACACAATTTCTCATTATAACGACATAATTTCTCATTAAAACGACAAATTCTCGTTATAACGACATAATTTCTCGTTATAACCACATAATTTCTCGTTAAAACTACATAATATCTTGTTTTAACGACATAATTTCTCATAATAACGACATCCTTTCTAGTTATAAGTTTTCCTTTTTTACCCTCACAACCAAGATTACTTTTTTTTTTTTTTACACCTTGCGGTTCAGGGCTTCCGTTGGTAAGCATGTGTTGAACAATGTTACAGGAATAAAAAATTGGATTTAAAGTGCACGTGAATTCTGACCAATTGAAAAGCCGAGTGATGAGGGATGTGGATTTGTCACATTACCGCATTTTGGTTCATTTCAACTAGTCCAGATCAAAGCAATCAGTGAGGTGTGAAAAGGACCCAAAAACGGCAGAAAAATGCTGTAATGCATCATTGATCCGGACAAAAATGAACTGAACCACAGATGTGAAAGCCCCCTGAGATCATACATTAATCTGTGCTGTCATTAATTAACAGTAAAGACATCACAGGTGTTTCAACCAACGCTCCTGATGATTGACATCAACGCGACAGCATCTCAAACACATTTTTCCCCCTGGTTAACCGGCGGTAGAGCAAGACACGAAGACAGGATGATGAATGACTATGCTTAAATTAGGAATGTGAAGTTCAGAAGAGGAATGTAAAGTCCCGAGTATGAAATCTTGAAGAGGTGTGGAAAATGTGGAGAGATGAGACGGAGCGCGAGGGAGCGAGTAATTCAGTAATGAGAGGTGACGAGAGAGCAAACACAACAGAACACACAACACATTGTTATGCACTGTTTAGTGCACAAGATAAGGGCAAATGCAAAGACTTAAAGAAACTTAAACTTCATTAATTCATTGATTTTCCTTAGGTTTATGTTTCCTGTATGTTTTACGCAGCAGATGCTCTTCCAGCTGCAACTCCGTACTGGGAAACACCCATACACACTCATTTACACACAGGCCCGTTCATAACTGTGGAAGAATACCTTTTATGCAGTGGTGAAAAGAGTACTGAAAATTCATACTCAAGTAAAAGTACCATTACTTGCCTAAAAATGTAGTGCGAGTAGAGTAAAAGTATCTGTTGTAAATATTACTCAATGTATGAGTAAAAAGTAGCCCTTTCGAAAGTACTCAGGAGTAAGGAGTAGTGATTATAAAAAGCTAATGCATTTACATGTAATTTGTGCATGTGTGTGTAAACGTAACATTCTGTAGTGCATCTAGTTATTGCCCAGCAGGCACACAACGTCATAAGATGGTAATATTAGGTTAGATTTGTGTTGTGATGTCAAGTGACCAAAATTCAAGGTCTAGTCAGCATCTAATGACAACATTATTTTGCCCAATAATGTCACCAAAGGACGTTGATATTTGGTCGAATTTAGGTTGTTAGAAAGTGACCAAACTCCAACGTCGACCCAACATCGTGAAATACTGATATTTATTCATCAGGTGCGGAAACCAAAATCCAACATCTTATTAACGTCATAGTGGTAACATCCACACAACGTCAAGCTGTGACATCATCAGACGTTGGGTTGGACGTTGGACAGTGACGTTGGTCTGACGTTGACTTCTGATGTCAACCCGATTTGTAATTTTCCAAAAAAAAAAAAAAATGCAACGTCCATGACGTTAGGGTACAACGTCAATCTGATGTCATGTTGACGTCTTGTGCCTGCTGGGTGTTTAAGGCCATTTCGGTCAAAATACAGTAAACATTCGTCATCGTCTCATCAGTGATGTGGATCTTTGGGTCAATGTGTGTAAAGATTTTGGACAACTTCTTGGACATGCTTCCGAACAGTTTGCTGCAATTTTAAGTCGTTCATGTCTTGAGGTTGTTTATTATGATGCAATTTACCTTCTCTGTGCCGTTTGATTGGACAAGAATCACAGGACTGATTTTCCTAATCTCCATAGACAAGTAATACTAAAGTAGTGACTGCAGGTTGAAGGAAAGTAGTGGAGTAAAAGAACAGATACTGCACTAAAAATGTACTCATAAAAAAGTAAAAGTAGACATCTTTAAAAGTACTTAGTAAATAACAATTTCTGAGAAAAACTACTCAATTACAGTAATGAGTATTTGTAATCAGTTACTTTACACCACTGCTTGTATGTATCTTTAGATCTGGTAGTTTATAGAAATAAATAATAAGCTTTGCTGGTATGAATGTTAATAGTAGCCTGCTTTGGTAAATTTACATCAAAGCATACAAGCATATGATGAATATACTAACTGCTTTTCGGGGGTCTGTCATGGTGTACAACTTAAGTATTTAGAATTATTTGACAATTTCGGCACGGTAAACGCAAACGAACTGGAAACTTACTTTTGATTTGTTTGTGTTGATTTCAAGTGACTAAATAATGCAACCCAAGCTCATTCTGGAAACTTAGCCCCGCGGACATTTCTGGAGGCCGCGATTTAGTTTTTTTCGAGCGAACGGTGGGGCGGTGTGGCGCCGCTCCGCCCCTCCTCTTTGCGCTCGCCGGCCGACGGCTCGCCTCCGAGTGGAGGGCTTTCCCGATGCAACCAGTTTGTCCGCTTAGCTCACAGTGTTGCGTCGGCGGAGCGGAGGCCCCGGAGGAGGAGGAGCCGGCCGCGGTGGATGACGACCGGGATCGAGTCCGGGGAACAGCGGTTCCGGAAATCAGGTAAGACGAAAAATGTAATCCGAAAAATAAGGGCGAGAACGTGGCGGGATCCGAAAACGTGGTCGAAATCGAAGACGAGGGCTTTTGCTTTTTTTTTTTTTCTGGACGGCTTTTGCGAACCATCGCTCGGGTTTAGGGAAGGAGGAGGAGGAGGAAGAGGAGGGCGGCTGAGTCAGCCGATCTGGCGGCTTTTCGGGCGAGAACGGCGCGGGCGCGAACAACGCGCGCTCCCGAGAGGCGCCCGAGACGCAAAAAAGCGCGCACAGCGGCCTCTCGCGGATCCGCGAAAACAAAAAACGCTCGAATACGTACCTCCCCGGACGTAAATCGCGGTCCGCAGAAACATCCGCGGGACTACGTTTCCACAATGAGCCTAGGTTGAAATAATGTCGAGTAAATGACGTCACTTGCTTAGGAAGTGTGGGTGCCTGAGCGTGCAAGCCAGAAGATGCAAGTGCAACACTGCAGCCAGACCCTTCTCACGGATTCACTAACAGTTAACTCGAGGCTGCAACAAGCTTCAATCTGAAGACTCAGCGCCTTATTGCGTCGGGTGTATGATAGTGCCCAAAAAAATAAAGAAAACGACAAAAGAATGGAATCTACAGTATGTGTGAGAGTGAGAGCACCCTAATTACTAATTGTTTGTAAAATGAGTCGGAGCATTGCTAGAGGCACAGTTATGTACAGTACAGTGTGTGTGTGTGTGCTGAGAAATATTTAAGTCCAGAAACACTTCATTCATACACGCTGAGCTCACAGTTCACACACTCCTCAAAACACACGTCAAGCTTCTCGTAGAAGAGCACACAGATGAACCAAATGCTTCATGAATCCATAGCTGACGTGTGTATGGATTGTGAAAATACTGACACAACATCATGCAACAAACCACCAACAGCAATAACCGAGCTGACAGTGGTGTGGTGTCTCAGTCAGATCTGCTGTTTGTGGAGTCTGCAGGATCACACACCACTGTAATGTGATATGTGTAGATGGAGATGTGCTGTTGTTTGACCGCAGGGAGAGACTCGACACCTGGAAGAGCTTCTCTCGGGTCAAAGGTCAAACCTATTGAGCGTGAATGAAGACATCCACACACAAACACAGCAGTCCGGGGAGCACTCACACCCACACACAGGGCTGTAGAGCTTTATAGAGAGTTAACAGATGAAACCGATGATCTGTTGATTGTTCATTCATTTTCTTTTCGGCTTAGTCCCTTTTTTAATCTGGGGTCGCCACAGCGGAGTGAACCGCCAACTTATACAGCACATGTTCTACGCAGCGGATGCCCTTCCAGCTGCAACCCATCTCTGGGAAACATCCATACACACTTATACACTATGGACAATTTAGCCTGCCCAAGATCTGTCGAATGTGACTCAGGTAAAGACAATAATAATAAGAAGAATTGTTACTAATTTTATTATTATTACTGTATTTATTTTGCGTAGTAATAATTAAATAAATAAAAAAGAAGATAGGAAATATTATGCAATAAAATATTTAAAAACTATGTACAATTTTATATAGTCAGCCATATTATTGTTAGTATTATTACTTGATAATATTGATGAATAATCAAATTTTTATTTAAATAATACAGTTTGAAATAAAACAAATCAATAACATTAAGATTTATTTATTTGTTTATTATTGTTGTTTTTTACTTTTATTATGATTACCTCTGGAAAAACATTTATATACAATTACATTTATAAAACAAATTTTTAATAGAAATAAATAATTTATTTCCTATAAATAATTTATAATTGTTGTTTTATATTATTAGATTAATATTATTATTACTAATACTACTTGAAAATATTGCTATATAATTACATTTAAAAACTATTTTTAACAGAAACTAATTAAAAACATCAGGATTTATTTAATTATTATTATTGTTGTTTTATATTATTATTAATATTATCATAAGTAGTTATTTTTTGTAATATTATTAGTTTTATTACTTGATAACACTAATGAATAATCACCTTTTTATTTAAATAATACAATTTGAAATAAAACAAATCAATAACATTTTATTTATTTGTTTATTTATTTTTTTGTTGTTGTTACTATTGGAAAAACATTGATTTACTGCATTTAAAAAACAAATAATTTTTTTAATAGAAACAAATAAAAACAAAGATGTATTTATTTATTTTACTTTTGTTTATTATTATTATTAATATTATTATTATTGTTGTTGTTATTTTTACTTTTACCAATGGACAAAATGTTTATATATAATTACACTTATAAAACTATTTTTTATTAGAAATGAATAAAAATACTAATATTAAATATGTTTTATTATTATTGTTGTTTTATATGATTATTATTTTTATTATTATTATTATGATTAACACTACTACTACTACTTTAAAATATTGCTATATAATTAAATTTTTAAAAAATTAACAGAAACAAATAAAAAAACACTAGTATTTATTTATTTATTATTATTGTTGTTTTATATAATTATTAATATTATCATAAGTAGTTATTTTCTTTGAAATATTTAACTATTTTGGCCATGCTGTGCAGCAAAAAACCAACACAGCAAACCTAAAGTGCATTACATAATTTAATATCAGTTTTTACATATCATAAATCAGAGATTATTGACAATTTTAGAGTTTGAAATAATGCATAATGTTGATTATGTTAGTACAAAAACAGATGAAGATAATTTGCCAGTACTTTTATTTTCTGTATTTATTTTCTGAAGTATTTGAATTGGGATCAAGTACAAGATTTTAAAAAAAGTCTCTGATGTCACTGGAGTGTGTATGTGTAGTTTCTGCTCGAAATACCACACTAATAATGTTTTATAACTCTCTAAAAACGACCCTTTAAGACTTTAATACTAATTATGCAATGTGACTGTCGCTTTAAATTCAAATGAGATTGTGCTCTTTTCAAAAGAGGGCGGAGCTACAAATGCCTGTGAGTCTGCATAGTGGCAGATTTTAAAACAAGACTAATGTCCTATGGTAATAAGGAGGAGATGGCCACTAGTGGGCGGGGCTTTCCACCTCTGATGACACGTACAAAGGGAGAATGTCAATCAAAGCGTTCCTGCAGACTGTTTTGATCAAGTCTGATTATAAAGTAATAATTTAATAATAATAAGTAATACATTTTAACTATTAGAAGCTGGCTATATTCACAGACTTCTGCCACACAACTGTGTTTAAACCCCTTATAAAAGTGATTTTATAAAATAGTCTCCTTTAAATGGTAACAGAAAATGTTGAACAAACGTCAAGCGTCACAATACCTGCATCACAACACAAGCTGATGTACATGAACCTCCACAATCAGTCATTAGTGACAAACTGAATGAGCCACATTTCCTTCTGCTGTCCTTGAAGGCTCTGCAGTCTCTTCAACAAATGGAGTCCCGCACACAATCATAGGAAACATTTAAATGCGTTAATATCGTGCCGTGCAACAATGAGACTTGATAAGGTGCCAGAAATAAGAAAGGGCTGGTTAAATGTCAGTGTCTGAGTTTAATTATAGCATCTGCATTCATATGAACAGGCCAGGAAAGAAGTATTGTAAACAAAATAAATAAAAGATAATTAAATTAAAGTAGGCCTAATTATAGCGTTCATATGAACCAGTATTTTACTAAATAAAATTAAATACAGTAGGTTTAATTATAGTGTTCATATTAATAGGCCTATAAATAGAATAAAATCAAATAAAATAATGTAAAAAAATACTTCATTTGTACACCTTACTAGTACCGGGTTGGACTTCTTTTGCCTTAAATGAAAATGAATGAATGAATAATAGTGTTCATATGAATAGGCCAAAATTCATTCATTCATTTTTCTTTTTGGCATAGTCCCTTTATTAATCCGGGGTCGCCACAGCAGAATGAACCGCCAACTTATCCAGCATAGTTTTTTACACAGCGGATCCCCTTCTAGCTGCAACCCAACACTGGAAAACATTCATACACTTATGCTTTCACACACATACACTACGGCCAATTTAGTTTACTCAATTCATCTATAGCGCATGTGTTTGGACTGTGGGGGAAACCGGAGCACCCAGTGGAAACCCATGCGAAAACGGGGAGAACATGCAAACTCCACACAAAAACGCCAACTGACCCAGCTGGGACTTAAACCAGCAACCTTCTAATAAAATAAAATAGTATTTGATTAAAACACAGAGAAAAGATATATATAATAAATTATAAAATTAAAAATATTGTTCAAATAAAGCAAAACATTTTTAGAAATAATATAAACAATTAAATCAAATATCTGAGGTAATAATCCCGCTTTACAAACTTCTCATTCAACCTTCCAGCAAACCCTCACTCAGCAAAGCCAGCATTATTTGTCACACCGAGTAAAGAAAAACATTTCACAAGTTTGAACAAATGTGAGCGTATCAGCAGTTTGTGCGTGTTACAGACGATAACACACATCCTTGTCTCAAGAATGCACTGAGTTTCTAAATCAACAAGCAAACGTCCTGATCCTGAAACCAGCAGATAACCGCTGGCTCAGATGAACCTGATCTGAAATGAGGGAATGAAGCCTGACCTGAAAGCATGTGGGTGACATTAACATTAGAGGGACCCTTATTTAGTCTGTTCAGGCCTCTGACAGAAACAACAGCAGCGGGAGGCTGAACTCATGCCTCGACCCATGGAGGAATGACAAACACTGAGAGAAAACCTAGCGTAACAGCCATCCGCAACACTTCTGACCCCTCCGGCAGAATAAAAGAGGAGAAACCTGCCCAAAGTCACTTTAAGGCAGTGATCCTCAACCCCGAGGCTGCAAACCGGTAACAATTTGTGGACCAATTGGCACAGAGCCGCTCAAGAAATCATTATTTATTTTAGTTTTATTTATTATCTGTGTCAGTCCAGTTCAGATTTAAAGTTCAGTGTAGTTCAGTTCAGTGTGGTTTACAGTTCACTGCTGAAAGTCCAAACACTGAAGAGTGAATCCATGGATGCGCAGCTCCACAAGTCCCAAACCAAGCAAGCCAGTGGCGAGAAGCAAACTTCACCAATTGACGAAAGTGAAGGAAAAAACCTTGAGAGAAACCAGGCTCAGTTGGGCTTGAACATTTCTCATCTGGCCAAACGTCCTGTGCAGAGCTGCAGTCTAGGCCAGGGGTCAGCAACCCACGGCTCTAGAGCCGCTGACCTTGTGGCTCCCTGGAGCCTTTTCAAAAATGTTTGAAAATGGAAAAAGATGGGGGAGGTTAATATATTTTTCAGTTTTAATAGGATTTCTATAGGAGGACAAACATTTCTAACGTTTTCAAATGCTGTAAAAGTGTGTAGAATTAATATTTAATTTCAACATTTCTGTCAACGAAGATTTGCGTCATAGCCTGCGACACACCTTTCTTTCAGCAGGGCGGGATGCCAGGCAGGTGGCTGTTGTAAACAAACTGGGAGATAATAAAGCACGGAAAACGGTTCACAGATGGTGACTACATGAAGGAGTCATTCAACATATTAGAACACCTATTTGCAGACTTCAAAAACCAAACCAAGATAATACAAAAAATTAAAGATATACCTCTCTCCGCTAAGACAGTGAAGGAAAGGGCTATTAAAATTGCAGTAACATCACCGATCAGCAAACCAAGAACATTAATTCAGTGCCAGTATACTCAATTGCCTGTGATGTGACCGATATTCGACGCGCTTTTATGCATGTGAACTCTGATGGGCCGCAAGAAGAAATTATCAAATTATACCACTGAAAGACCAGAGGCTGTGCTGAAGTGTTTAAATGACAAAGGAATAAACACCAACCACCTGATTTCAGTGGCTATTTCATCATGAAGGCTCATTATGTATTTGTAGCCAACTTAGTCATTTTTATAGTAGGCTAATATAGATACATACAGCATGTGTTTCCTTCATTATAAGGCTTTACATTTTTTGCGGCTCCAGACATATTTGTTTTTTTTTTTTTTTTGGTCCAATATGGCTCTTTCAACATTTTGGGTTGCCGACCCCTGGTCTAGGCGCTGGAGACTGGAGAACACTGGACGTCCATCGTGGAGAACTGCAGGTCTGAGTAGGTCACTGGCGGGTGTCCAGGCATCAATGTGAAGACTCGTCTGTCACGTCTTTCAGGAATTAGTCTCATGCTCCTTCATTCCTCTATGACCGCCACAACATCTGCTCAGGATGCGGCCTGGTCCAGGATTATGGATACCTCTACAGGTCTTCTATGGTTGGCATGATCTCTTCATCTTCATTCATCTTTGAGAAGATGGAATAGATTCACATACTATTTGTCAACAAATCAGGAAAATCCAGCATGTCTGTGCAAGAAGATCACAAATGATGGTTGCCGTTCTCATATCGTGTCTATATTGCAAGTTCCACGCACAACTGTGATTCACATGACAAGAACTTGCAAATCAGCTTCATACTTTGTATGGAATTTACAAATTTCAGTAGAAAAATTATATCAGACAAACACAGAGCAACAAAACCCTGCACTGATTTAAATTTTCTCCATAAATAAAACTTGTATCAGAGTTGCAGCAATGTTTGTCAGCTTGTCATCCTCTGAGAAATATACATTATATAATTATATTATCCATTCTTATTATAGCCTCCCAAAAAAGTTATAATTTTAAACAATACTCCAATATGGTTCGATAAAAAAGAGGAAAAATTCATCGAATAAATCACATTTTCACAGTATTTTCTCAGTGTTTCCCAGCATTTTGTTTTACAAAGATTTCTTTCTTTCTTTCGAGGAAATAGCTGCTTAAATACATCTAAATGCTCCGAAAATAGTCTAATATTGCATTACACAAGCTGCATTATATTGTCTTTCAGAGTGAAACACAACATGTGTTGGTAAATTCAAACAATCCTTTTCACAAAAGGTCATGCAGAAATTCCTCAAGCACAAAAGACATTGGAAAAAAGAAAAAAAGATATTGGAAAAAAGCCATTTAAAAACAATTAACTTGATCAGTCACATATTTCAAAAAAAAAAAAAAAAACACTGAGATTAGCCCCTTATCAAACCCTCTGCTATTATTATGAACAGCACACAGGCCATATTGTCCACAAGAAACCCAATATAACCTCTCCATCTACAGGAAAACCTCCACTTTTGCTTAATTATTGTTCAAACATAATTAACTTAACTTTTTTTTTTTATATAATAGCACAACAATTACAACCATGCTCTGATCTTATGATGTTTAAAGTCATTTTTAGGATTTGTTTCTTCATTAATTTTCACTGTATTTATTGATATAGATTTGTTTTGCTCAGGAAAAATTGCTGAATTATAATTTTATAATGGTTTAAATAAAAAAAAGAGATAGAAATGAATCAAATAAAAACAATTTTCATAGTATCCACTTTGTTTATAAAGGTTTCTTTATTTCTGTCTTTATTTTTTTTCTTTCAAGGAAATAGCTGCTATAATACATCTGAATGCTTGCAAAATAGTCTAATATATCACATTACACAAGCTCCATTACATTATGTGTTGTTAAATCAGTCAATCCTTTCCAGAAAAGGTCATGCAACAATTCCTCAAGCATAAAAAGGTATCAGGAAAAAAAAAAAAAACAATTAACTTGTTTTGTCACATTCTTCGATAAACCTAACAGATTAGCCCTTAATCAAACCCTCGGCTATTAATGTGAGCAGCACGCCGGCCATATTGTCCTCAAGAAACAAAATATAAATCAAGGGTGCCCAAACTTGGTCCTGCAGATTTTAGCTCCAACTTGCCTCAAGACACCAGCACGGATGTTTCTAGAAAGCCTAGTAAGAGCTTGATTAGGTGTGTCTGACTGAGGTTACAACTAAACTTTGCAGGGTGCCAACCACCCTGGACCATATTTGGGCAACCTATAAACTTTCCATCTACAGAAAAAAACTCCACTTATGCTTAATTATTGCTTAAACATATTTGATTTAGGATGGCACAACAAATGCAGGTTACCTAATACAGCAACACTTTTCACACAGTTTTCACTTTATTTACTTTAATAAAATGTGAGTTTAAGAATTTTGGCTAAATTATCATTTTAAACAATTCTCTAATATGGTTTAATTAAAAAAAAAATTCAAATAAATTCAGTTTTCACATTATCCTATTGTGTTTTACAAAGATTTCTTTCATTCTTTCAAGGAAATAGCTGCTTAAATACATCTAAATGCTCCCCAAACAGTCTAATATTGCATTACACAAGCTGCATTATATTTTTTTCAGAGTCAAACACAACATGTATAGTTTAAGTCAGCTGATTCTTTCCACAAAAGGTCATGCAAAAATTCCTCAAGCACAAAAGGCATCGGAAAAAAAATCCATTTAAAAACAATTAACTTGTTTTGTCACATATTCTTCTAAAAAAACACACAGATTAGTCCCTAATCAAACCCTCGGCTATTAATACGAGCAGCACACAGGCCATATTGTCCTCAAGAAACACAATATAACCTCTCCATCTACAGGAAAACCACCGCTGGAGCCCGTTCAAGCTTTCCAGCAATTGGGGAAGGCCGGCGCAGCATGCAGGAGGCTTTTATTGCAGACGCTGATTGTTCTGCAAAGTCAAAACAACGCGCGCTGGACCTACCAGCGGCTGGCATTACAACAACAAACAATCCAAATTCTTTGCGGACAATCAAACCGGTTGGAAAGGCAGTGGATCATTGCACAGCGAGCTGGATCGGTCTCCGTGACATGAAAAGCGCAATAACAGGAACCACTGAGCGACCTCTGCGGCGCTGTAGATAAGAGCTGTGCTGAATGAAGCCCAGAACACACCGTTACTGTAATGATAACAACAGAATAGCCGCTGGAATGCCAAAGATGCAGGTAATAAAACAAACAGGGCCAGACTTCAAATGAAAAGGTGGAGACCTGATGCTGACAGGCCGATAAAAAAAGGGCCTGACCATCCTTCAGCTCCATTAAACATGCGGGTCGCATTAATGTAATGCATCACACGATCATTATAAGAGTGTAAGCATTGAAAACATGCATCCGTCTACTCTGTGATCATTTCCATTTGTTGATTTCTTAATTAATTTAATGGAAAATAAATGAATAAATGGTAATTGTATCTAGCACTGTAAAGCTGCGGTCACACTGGGCTTTTCCTCCCATAGACTTCCATTCATACGCACGCGAATGCGTCAGACCCGAAACGCAGTGTCATGCATTAAGTTTCTCAGATTGCTGCGATGCAAAGTTTAAGCTTGGTGAACTCTGACCTGCGAAATCGCATCACTTTACCGCGTGAGACCAATCGAGGATCAAAACATGACCTCTCTGGACAGAAGTTTAAAACTTGGAGCAATCGCTCGCTTTTTAAAATGCCTAATAATCTTGTTTAATCCCGCCCCTTTTCGCAGCGCCGTACGACAGAATTTCGCACACACAAACTCTAGTGTGACCGCAGCTTTATAAGCTTAGTTAATCCCGCCCCTTTTTGCAGCGCCGTACGACAGAATTTCTCACACACAAACTCTAGTGTGACCGTAGCTTAAGAAATGCACTGTAAAAGCATTGAATCAATTAAGAAGATAAATATGCAGATATTTAATCCATCCGTGGTTTTTACTACAGGTGAAAATAAAATGCTGTATTTGTTGTGCAAGCTTACAATGATTAAAATGTTATGACAGATTTTCTTCTGTCATTTTATATAGTCCGAATTATTAGCCTCTGTTTATTTTCCCCCCAATTTCTGTTTAACAGAGAGCAGATTTCCCCAACATATTTGTAAACAATAATAGTTTTAATAACTCATCTCTAATAACTGGTTTATTTTATCTTTGTCATGATGACAGTAAATAATATTTGACTAGATATTTTTCAAGACACTTCTATACAGCTTAAAGTGACATTCAAAGGCTTAACTAGGTTAATTAGGATAACTAGGCAGGCTAGTGTTATTTAATGTTATTTCAAGAGTTCCCACTTAGATATGCTTAGCAATTATAGCAGGTTTGGCATGCTGTCCCAGGAGCATGTTTGAGCCCAGGGCTCCCGCCCGGTCAATAGGCATATCAGAGGATCCAAGATCAGGTAGGTCTCGATAGTTCCCCATTTAGAAATTTGAGGAAAAGGAGGAGAGGGGGTGGAAGAGGGGATTCTTCTGAAATGAAGATATAGGGAAAAAAGGAGAAAGTGATCCATTTATAGTAAGCTCGGATTGATTACTGATTACAGATGAGTGGCCAGCTGTGCTCAATCATATCACATGCTCCTCTCGAAAATTAGTTTATGAAACTTCACCTAATTTTACCTTTGAGTGCATTATCTAATGTTAACAACCACAACATTTAAAAATCCATTACTTCATGTTTAGCACTGATTAATAAATGCTTTACAAGATTAGTGATATTTAGGTTGATGTTGGCAAAAACTATTATTGTTACCCCATTTTTCTTTACATTAGTCTGAAAAGATTTATTTACACAACAACAATCAGCACTGGAACGCCAAAGACCTCTGTAACTTCAAATAAAAGGTGGAGACCTGATGGAAACAGGCCGATGAAAGCCCAAACCATCCCTCACCTCGGCTGGAATGCCATTAAACACACGTGTCACGTGAAACATGTTTCTTTTGACGGGTCGAGCGAGCGCACAAAAGCCCCGGCGAGTGCTGGTGGTTTCCAGTGTAATGGAAAACTCATTTGAGAAACACCCAAAGTTTACTCAGAGTCTGTTATGTCTGTTCAGCCGTGTGAAAAGCCATCATTCTGAACAAACAACACCAGATGTGTCAGATAGCGTGACCATCATCAGGCTGATTGATAGCGCGGCTCGTTACACTAATTGTGCAGTGGAATTTAAATGTTTTTTTTAAAGAGTGTGAAGGCGCTACTTGATGATGTCATCATGCAACACTAAATACACACTGTAAAAACATTTATTTTAGTGAACTGTGTTTATCCGATGGGTCCGGTGAATTTAAAGTGACAATACAAGTACAATTATTAACCAAAAATTTATAATTAATAAATATGTGGGATCTAGCACAGTTCACAATTGTGTAAATAAATAAAAAGTGTCTTTGAAACATTTAAAAAAAAGAGTCATACCTAAGAAAGCCACTATAGACTAAAGAAGAGTGAGACTAGTGTGAAAGTACAGATATGATGCATGTAAACATTAAACTTTCTGTTTACAAAATATACACAGATGTTGATGGTGAAAAGCGGCCTGAGCAATGATAATGGGGCTTCAGCAACGCGCCTGCTGTAAACAAAACACAAATATGGCCCAGACCTGCACGGCCTTGCCTCCATCACAAATACAGATTAATCACTGCAATACAGACAGAAGGAATGATCCCGTCTGGAGGCGCTGGGCGTGCTCCTGAACAGAGGGTCAATGGAGAGCCAGTCCTGCTTTTACAACTTAGATGTGTTAGCAAACACTACTGAAAAAACAAACACGTTAGGAGTGGTTCACTCACAACTGAGATGGACGGGGACTTTTTTTTTGAAAGGGTTGAACCACCCAAATAAATACTCTAAATAAGCATGACTCTATACACACTACAGTTAAAAATGATGGGTTGTGTTAACTTTAATTTAGGACAAATATCAACATATCTATCTATCTATCTATCTATCTATCTATCTATCTATCTATCTATCTATCTATCTATCTATCTATCTATCTACCTACCTACCTACCTACCTACCTACCTACCTACCTACCTACCTACCTATATATATTTGTTATAACCAGTGTTACATTTGAAGGACAAAGGGGAAAGCTTACAAGCCTAGAAACACCATCCCAACTGTGAAGTATGGGGGCGGCAGCATCATGTTGTGGGGCTGTTTTGCTGCAGGAGGGACTGGTCCACTTCACAGCATAGATGGCATCATGAAGAAAGAAGATTATGTAGAAATACTGAAGCTACATCTCAAGACATCAGCCAGGAAATTCAAACTTGGCCACAAATGGGTCTTCCAAACAGACCATGACCCTAAGCATACTGCCAAATTAGTTCAAATGTGCTTTAAGGACAACAGAGTGAATGTTTTGGAGTGGCCATCACAAAGCCCTGATGTCAATCCTATAGAAAATGTGTGGGCAGAGTTGAAAAAGCTTGTGAGAGCAAGACAGTCGACAAATCTGACTCAGTTACACCAATTCTGTCAGGAGGAATGGGCCAAAATTCCTGTAAATTATTGTGAGAAGCTTTTCGAAGGATACCCAAAACATTTGACCAAAGTTATACAGTTTAAAAAGCAAATGTAAAAAAATACCAAGGAAATGTGTTTAAACTTTTGACTGTCTAGAAATTAATAAAAATTCTCTAAAAAACATTCTCTCATTATTCTGGCATTTAGTAAATGTCAACAGTTTAGGTAATCCTAACGGACCTAAAATAATAAACGTTTGGTGTAATTTACCATCAGACTTTTTTTTTTTAATTATTAGGTTCCTTTTTAGATTTTTAGGTTTCAACTGTACATCTGACACCCCTATAATAGTTTATACTATTGTGAATGCATGATCGCACACAGCAGACTATGCAGGGAAAAATATTCAACCACTGATATAAAAACTGGCAGATTTAGCCAAACAATAGATACTGCAAGTGTTCAAAAGACTATTGTCTTGCAGAATTTGTGTTTGTTATCTACATTTAACCTAAAAGTTAACTAAAAATATACTCATAGTGTGGTTTTAAAACATGTTTATGCTTCCACGTGGATTTTAAACAGTTAAAGAGTTAGTGTCATCTTCCATGATCATCCATTTATCAGTGCAGGAATGCAAACTTGTCACTGTTTGGCCAAATTCCCCATTTTTTATAAAAGCAAACACACCCTCGAAACCCAGAAAATGTAACCAATAAGTTTGATAAATGATAAATCAGTTTGATAAATGAGATACCCAATACCTAGAAGGGCAATGTACAACCAGCACACTGATAATATCTCACATACTTTACATAGACATGAAGTCTGTGCTACCTGTGGAGCATCTCATCTGTAGCGTCCCCTTCATGAACCTGCTCCAAAACTGCAAGAGAAAAAACAGGAAATCACCCTTCAAATCAGTGGCCTTCAGAATTTATGCCTAAATGCGGGAAAACCGAAGGGTTGGCCGAGACTAACACCGTGTTCTCCTCTGACCGAATAACAATGAACCTGCCTGACGCCCATGTTTGCCTTTCTGTTCTTGGCTGATCCATGTATGCCCAGAAAAGCAACTCACTCCATCTCCGATACCCCTGACAGCTCCACCGGCTTCATCTGGAGTGTATTTTTGGGATGTTGTGGTGGTGAGGTCCATGTGCATGCAGTGAGAACAGAGTATGATTATGATGTCCTGTGCATGTTAGGTGTATTTCCAAGCGGGCTGACACAAGTTGAGATGGATCGGCTGTCTTCTGAACTGATCCCAGACAAACCGCAGCTCATTTACAGTCTCCTCATGACAGCTGGAACACACGTCTGCATGATCAAAGAGACTCACGCTGCATTCCTGACATTTGTCAGATTTTTGTTTTAATTGTTTTAAAAATTGAGGAAAATTGAATTTTCACCAAAACAATTAGAACAGCATTTATCAATTATTCCAAAATATAAATATGATCTAAAAGGGATTCCATCCCCAGCAAAGTGTTGTTGTTTTTTTTAACTCTATAACACATTTGTGGTGCTGATTAAAATGACAGAATACAAATTCCTCTAGTCCAAGGGTTCTTTTTCACTTCGAGGCCCACCCTTTTCTCCGAAAATCTTTATTTTAAAGCTTTATTTATTAGAAAAACATTTATTTTGGCCTATTATTCCCTTTTTTTTTGCAAATCATTTTATTTTAAAAAATCTGTAACATTGTGCATGTATGTATATACAGTTGAAGTCAGAATTATTAGCCCCCTGAAAAATTTGTTTTTTTTTTTATTATAAAAAAAAAGCTTAAAGGGGCTAATAATTGACATTAAATGGCTTTTAAAAAATAAAAACTGCTTTTATTCTAGCTGAAATAAAACAAAAAAGACTTTCTGCAGAAGAAAAAATATTATAAGACATACTATGAAAATTTCCTTGCTCTGTTAAACATCATTTGGGAAATATTTAAAACAGAAAAGAAAAAAAGATTCTACAGCTTGATTTTCTCTCTCTAAAGGCATTTGAAAGTTTCCTTGTCTGTGTTTTGGATCCTTGTCTTGCTGGAATGGTTTCTTCTTCATCCTCCTGCTAATGCAGATGTTGAACTGAAGCAGCTGATCTTCATTTACACTGAGGAACAGCAGAGGGTTGCTGAAGAACTACTGAGAGATTTCAGCTGCTGTCTGGGCTTTCCCTGCCTTTCTCTCTCTTTCTTCATTTGTTTAATACTTTTTCCCTGTGTCATTTCATTTAGATTCATCATTTAGGTTGGCCGTGTAGGTCTGCATTTCACCACACTTCAGAGTGCAAACACAGATACATGGACACTAGATCGTTTTAAAGCTGTGTCTATCAGCTGATCTGTCTATGAGCTGACATACAAGCAATTCGCTGATGGATCGTCTGATCTACGCGACTTTAAAATGCTCCAGTGTTTGTTTATCTGTGTTTGCACTTGGTGAAGTTTGGTAAACTGATGAGCATCACAGTCATTTCTGTTGAGCACGTGAACACATTAGCCAACAGCACTCAAATATTAGCGGGAAATGGACTTTTTTACTATTTCAGAATCGATTGGTACCGAACTAGACTATGAGCTCTGTACATGCGCATATATTCATTCATTCTTTTTCCGGCTTAGTCCCTTTATTAAACCAGTGTCACCACAGCAGAATGAACCGCCAACTTATCCACCACATTTTAACGCAGCGGATTCCCTTCCAGCCACAACCTATTTCTGGGAAACTTCCACACACACTTATTCACTTCGGACAATTTAGCATACCCAATTCACCAGTACCGCATGTCTTTAGACTGTGGGGGAAACCGGGGCACCAGGAGGAAACCCACGCGAACGCAGATAGAACATGCAAACTCCACACAGAAATGCCAACTGACCCAGCCAAGGTTCGAACCAGCGACCTTCTTGCTGTGAGGCGACAGCACTACCTACTGCGCCACTGCGTCGCCTACATGTGCATATAATGGCCTAGAAAAAAGGGAACATGATGTGGTTTCTCCAACATTTGGATTCTTTCAAAAAGGCATGTAGAGGCAGCGGCGTCTATAAAAACAAGCCTGGTATGCTGCACACGAGCCAGTCAGACAGAACACAGCAAAACCTCATCATGTCAGTCTGGATGACCTATGACTGCATATGCATGTGAATTACCTGCCCTCCACTTTCATGTCTCAATGACGCAAACAACACCACTGCAAATGGGGAAGAGGGTGGCGAAGCGGTTTTGAAAGAGAGCCCAGATTCCCAGAGGAACATCTTCAGACCTAACACCATCCTGTGACACCGTAGACAAACACGTCATTTCGCGTTTTTTGGCAGAAACTGAGCTAAGGGTTACATTTTGCGTCTTGGAGCCTGGGGGTGAATAAATATTTGCCGAGCCCATGTCTGGTTGCATAGGGGATTAGAGAAGCCAATCTCTTTGCACGCTTCTTTCCTGGCCTCGCGCCATCGAGACAGGCCGCGCTGCAGCATTCACAGTTATCGCACACTGTGCCACATGCATGAATCGCGCCTGTATGCGGGACGGCTCCTACAAAGTGTGAAGTCACGAACACCCACATGGGATTACGGTATGAGAGCTGTCAATCAACTCCAGTGGACTGGGCAGATGAATGTGCAACACCGCAACAGATACCAGC
Source organism: Danio rerio (assembly GCF_049306965.1). NCBI lineage: Eukaryota > Metazoa > Chordata > Actinopteri > Cypriniformes > Danionidae > Danio > Danio rerio. The sequence goes on along the minus strand of NC_133194.1, from coordinate 3,739,774 downwards.
GTGCAATGCAGCTCACATGCACAAATCTGCTTACAGGGTTCAGGGACAATGCAGAAAAGTGAAACGCAAAGAACATACTAATGTTGAAGAAGTTTTTAAAGCTACACACAGGTCAAAAAGATGGCACATATTTTATGACTCGTTTTTTTTTCCTATATATTTATGCTTTGAATTGCATTCCAACAACTTTTAACCTTGTTAACCTTGACTTTTGTTGACATTTTTAATAGTTTAAAATGCTATATTGTCTGGGTTGGTGTTGTATTCACCGTATTCTTGGCTGAAGAGCGGGCGCAGCCATTTGAATATTTTGGGTCGAGACTTCTGGGACCCTGTTATACACCCGGCGCAATGTGGCGCAAGGCGTGGCGCAATACTTGTTTGCTAGTTTCAGCTTGGTGCAAGGGTTATTTTGAGGTGTTGTGCCACGCTCTTTAAATAGCAAATGCATTTGCGCTCATATGTGCGCCCATAGGCGTTCTGGTCTAAAAATGCAGGCGTGTTTTGGCGCATTGCTATTTTGAGAAACTGTAATAGTCTTTTCTTTAGACCAGAACAAACCCGGTCTAAACTCCAGCGCAGAGGGCACCTGGCTTACACACTGCTTAATACACACAAGATGTAGAGCAATGTGCAAATATCTTAACATAGGAAAAAGAATTAAAATATTAAGGATATATATAGGATATAATAAGGATATATATAAGATATAAATATAAAGGATTAAAATATTACAAAATTTTTTAGCCTACATGAATTTAAAAAACCACTGCCTTGAATCCTTCATCTCGGGAGGCTTTTTCAGTTCATTCAATTTTCTTTTGTATAATGTTATTATTATTAGCTGTATTATTTATTAAATCCATATTTAAATTTGTTTTATTAAAAACAAGCTTAGATTTGTCCACCTGTCAGGTTTTAGACCATATGGGGCACAGCATGTGTATTTAAAAATAACTCAGTATTTTGAGCACACTTCGTTCTTATTGTTCATTTATTAGTTTTTTGAAATTAGAACTGAATTTAGAAATAGTTTTCAAACAATTATTTGCGCTTAACAAGCAAAAATTTATTATTTATAGACTAATTTATGTCTGTGCGTAAAGGTTTCCCTATCCACGAGAGCAAAAGCGAAAGTGAACTTACTTTACCTCATGTAAATAGCAAATGCGCTTATGGTGTGACGCAAGGCTCTTAAAGGGAATGGGAGATGAGACTATGATTGGTTTATTCTTAAAACACACCTATAACTAGGCGCAAAGCGGATTTTCCCGTCTTTATATTAGAAAATATGGATTATGACACACCCTGAATGCGTTTGCGCCCAGCGCTTTCCGTTTTGTGCATAGACCGTCAAAATATAGCCCCTGGTCTCATTCACTTCCATTCATTTTTAGACATTAAAAACTGCTCATTTTGTTGTTTGATGTTGCAAACTGATATTTTCTTATTATATTCTTCTACTTGGTCTGTGTAGTCTTGCAAGCATTAGTTTGTAGAGCAAGTAGTTTGACCGTTTTCTACCATTTATTATTCCTAGTCATTTCTCCCATAGGCGACTGAATCGGAAGTTCTAAAACAATCACGAAAACAGGCGAACTTCCGCATTTCACAATAAGGTCAATATTACGCTAAAAAAACCTTGTAATAAACTGCAGCACATTTTCTGTTATTTTACAGACCTCTATATGTTATTTCTTATACATTATTTCAAACTACTAAAATGTCAATAAAAGCTGAATTTCAACATCAAAAGTCAGCAGAGATCAAGATCCTATAATGTAATTCACAGCTTTAAATAAACAGAAAACACTTGTGATTCACTAAATACTGAAACTGTTAATTAACAATACAAACAACACTATTTACTGCACATAGAGTATATTGGCTGTGCCATATTGTTGTTGGTATTGTCTAGTTGATATAGTCTATAGACTAAAAGGAATCTGCTTTAACACGCATTCTCAATTCCTTCATTTCCTACAATCTTACCCTCTTATTGTCAAGTAAATAGGGTAAATAAACAAAACATGAGATAAATTATTTAACAAAAAGCTGCAATCTGTGATCAGGCATCAATATTGAGCATTATTCGTGTCTCTTAAATGTGACGCACCACACAATTACAAATAAACAACTTAATAAAGCTTTGTTTGTGACAGATGAGACATTTCAATCCAAAAGGTCTTCTCTGTCACCAAGAGTTTAGCCCAGGGGTGGGCAAACTCGGTCCTGGAGGGCTGGTGTCCAGCACAGTTTAGATTCAACTCTAATCACACACACCTGCTTATAGATTTCTAGTGATCTTGAAGACACTGATTATTATGTTCAGGCGTGTTTGTTTAGTGTTGAAGCTAAACTATGCAGGACACCGGCCCTCCAGGACCGAGTTTGCTCACCCCTGGTTTAGCCTGTTAGCATTAGCATTACTAAATCAACAATGTGAGGACTCAAATGTCCAATATTGCTAAAGAAATCATGTCAATGCACGATGTCAAGCACGAAAACAGCACAGATGTCAAATGAGAAAGCAGCACATCTTACCTGCTGTCCAACATGGCTTCACTGGAGACTGATGATGTCACTTCCTCTTTCTTAAAAGCGACAGGTCCTTATTATTTTGAGGTAAATAGTGTAAAGGGGACATCAAAACAAACGATCATAGTGAAGTTAAAAATGTGATAAGTATATTAAAATACATAATGTAAGACTAAGTATTTTAATTTGAAATTTGTCAAATTATAAGTAAATAAACACAAAAATGAACACACATTTTCATACAATGTAAAAAAGATTTTAAATAACAGCTGCCTGCATTTTGTGACTTATTCTGCTTGAATTATGCATTATGCATTATGGGACTCTTAATGTTGAAATTTTAATTTTGTTAAATGAAGTGACTTTTACTGACATTTTAATGATTTAAAACTATATATAGTACAATAAATATTATATATAAGAATGAATAACTGTAATAATAGGTAATGGTGGTTCATTTCTTGGTTTTTGGTGCAACTTTAGTGTAAACACATGCACTGTTTTAAAACATTTTAAACATTTGAAACTCACTCTTGATCACATTTGATGATGATTGATGATCCTAGCAAACTGAACAGACCCTTTATTCCTGGTTGCTTTGCGCCTGTCCAGTTTTGTTGATATGATTATGCGCGTTACTACGGAGACATGTTAATACGCAGATGTCAATCAATATTGGTGGGCGGGGGGACCGCACTCCTACATCAAGTTGCGGTCGGTCTGAACACCGCTCTAAATGCTCCATGCTGTTTATGTTGTTAATTTGAAAAAAAAAGGACTGGGTGTGTTTATATCGCCCCAATATGACGGTCTATACCAGGGGTGTCCAAACTCGGTCCTGGAGGGCCGGTGTCCTGCATAGCTTATCTCCAACCTCCCTCAACACATCCCTGGAATTTGTTGAAAGAGCTTGATTAGCGAGTTCAGGTGTGTTGAATCGGGGTTGGAACTAAAATATGCAGGACACCGGCCCTCCAGAACCGAGTTGGACACCCCTGGTCTATATACCTACATACATATCTATCCAAACAGGTTGAAAAGTAGATTTTTCACCATAGGTGCCCTTTAAAATTTCGAGCATGGGTAAAACTATACTTGACAAGCCTCACCTCGTCTGTATAGCACTTGAATATTAATAAATTGTAGGATTTACAGCTTCATTCTAAAAATAACCCTCAATTCTGGTTCATTCATTCCCTTCCTCCTCAATTCTTGCCAGAATCGGCAATTAAACCTGCAATCTCTCAAGTACAAGTCCAACTCCCAAACCATTAGGCTACAACTTTCCCCAAACATAGAATATTTATATCAGATTCGTAAATCAGAAGACAGATTCTTGAGATGTCGAGACATAAATCGAGTGAGGAGGAATAAATAAACAGTTGAGATGTTCATACGACAGATCATCTTTCCACCAGCATGTTTACTGCACGGCTGTAGAAACACATCCCTCATGGCGCATCGTACACTGTGTTTGCTAAAGCAATGAGAGGATGTTTTCCAATCCATTATCATCCTCCGAAACCAAGCTCCACCATGACTGCCAGGGGACTTTCTCGTGTCTTATTTTCATGAGGGCTTGAAACATTTCACCTCTGCTTACTAGACTTCACAGCAGCTCTTAGAACTTGCCATGCTTTATCCACAGGTTTGCTGACATCAGTTTACAGTAATAAACCATCAGTATTAATGTCTATTAAACCAGCTGAAATTGACAAATCATCACAATACAAGTCTCATTAGGAAAATGTGCCCAGGGATGCATTTTTGAGAGCCGGAAAATATGGCTTGTGGGTACATATGGCTGCACTTTGCGAGAAGGACGTTCAGATACGCATAAGTAACCTGAATTCACTATGTGGGACATGTTCCTGGATCAGCATCTATGTTAATCCTGAAACAACATTTCAATCAGCCAATCAGAATTAAGGGATTTGTTTACCGTTTATGTTAAGTTAACCCAGAGAAACATTTTTGAGAACCAAGAAATAGGAACTTTTTGAGTACATATAGCTGCATTTTGAGAGTAAAATGAACGCTACGGGCTGTTACCCATTACCTCCGTATAGGCTGGTGACCGGTTTGCTCAGAAGCTAACCATAAACTGTCAGACGTGAGCCACAGAGCAGACATCAGATTGATGTTGTACCCCAACATTGGAGACGTTGCATTTTGAGTGGAAATGAAAACTGGCTTGACGTCAGACGCCAACAGTTTAGAATGCAACCTAAAAACAACCAAATGTTAATGTCTAATGATGTTACAGCTTGACATTGTGTGGATGTTACCGTTATGACGTCTATCATACATGTCAGTATTTGATGTCAGTATGACGTTGGTTTAAGATGTTGTCGAAGTTGGATTTTAGCCATTAACCTAAAATCAACCAAGTATCAACATAATTTGAAATTGTTATTGGACATCAAAATAACGTTATCCTTAGACGCTTGCTAGTCATTCAACTTTGGTCACCCGGCATCACAACCTAAATCTAACCTAATATTAATGTCTAATGATGTTGTGTGCCTACTGGGAAGGTTCTCGGTTTTCAAAAATGTCTCCCAGGACACATAATGACCCTGGCTTGCATTGTTAGCTGGTTTTGTGGGTGCTGTCATGACAACCTTTGAATCAACAAGTGCCATTTGTTGAATTCCCTGGTAAACATCAGTCTATCTTTCCTGTAAATCGTATTTTTCTCTGCCACAGGATCAGACCACAGGCATGTGATTATGAGACACAAAACATTACCGAATCAGCAAACAGTGATGAGAGCTCATTTACACAACAGGCAGACACTTTAATCTGAATTGACACACATTAAATAGCCACACATTTGAATTGTTGGATTATTGTTATAGTTGTTATTAAAGCAAACTTTCACTTGCTAGGGCTTTGTTGTGAAATGCATATTTATAAATGATAAAAAATATTCAGAATTATGAGATCTGGCAGAAATTAACCTTCAACTCTGACTTTTCTGATCACATTTGTGTTGGATTCAGTTTAAATCTTAAGAAGGCATTACTATTTTTGTACAATTGTGAGTTTATATCACATATTTTTGACTTTTCAACTCACAATTTTGTGTTATAAAGTCAGAATTAGAGCTGAAGATCTTTGCCCGAACCCGACAGATTCGGGTTTTTTCAGAAAACTAATAGTAGAAACAATGCGTTTTTTATTAAATATATACTGTATGTATTCTCCCACAGACATAAAAATAATTTATTTTAAACATATTTATTAAAGGGAACCAATTATGCCCCTTTTTACAAGATTTAAAATAAGTCTCTGATGTGCGTAGAGTGTGTATTTGAAGTTTAAGCTTAAACTATCACACAAATAATGTTTTATAACTCTTTATACAACAGTTCTGTCTGGTTCTCAAATCTGATTGGCTGATAGCCGTGCGATATTCTGCAATATCAGAACTCCTGCAGCCTCTTTACCCTTTGTGTATCACTCCGCCCACATACAGCCAGCAAAAAGCAGACACTACAGATCTAAAGTTTAAAAGATGCACGCTCAACTGTTTAACTGTCAGCTTATGATTTGAATCTGGAAGAAAGTAGTTCCTCATACTAAAGTGTTTTGAGACTCTCCATGTTTGATTTTGTTTTTGTATACACAATTATGACGTTAAACTGTTGTATAAACGCAATATCACACGAGTAGCAGTGCGATATGGCTGTATATCGGCACTGGTGGGGTGACTAACGCACGCCTCCCACCAGTGCCGATATACAGCCATATCGCACTGCTACTCGTGTGATATTGCTCATTTATATAACTGTTTATAATTGACCCTTTTATAGACTATAATTCAAATAAAGCCATTTTGGCGACTGTTGCTTTAAATTAAAATGAGACTGTGCTCTTTTCAAAAGAGAGTGGAGCTACTAATTATTAATTGGCATTGCGGCAGATTTCAAACAGGACTAACGTTATCTTTATTGCTTACATTATCTTCTGCAGGTCAAACCTAATGGAGGACGGCTGCTTCTCACTAGGGCTGCTCGATTATGGGAAAAATCATAATCACGATTATTTTGGTCATAATTGTAATCACGATTATTCAAAACGATTATCAGTTGAAGTCAAAATTATTCACCCCTCTGTGAATGTATTTTTATTTATAAATATTTCCCAATTGATGTTTAACAGAGGTTTTTTTTTTACAGTATTTCCTATAATATTTTTTTCTTCTGGAGAAAGGCTTTTTTGTTTTTTTTCCAGCCAGAATAAAAGCAGGTTTGAATATTTTGAAACCTATTTTAATAGCTCGATATTATTAGCCCCTTTAAGCAGTATATATGTTTGATTGTGTGCAGAAGAAACTACTATTATACAATGACTTGTCTATTTACCCTTATTAATTTACCCTTTGAATGTCACTTTAAGCTGAGTATCTTGAAAAACATCTAGTAAAATATAATGAACTGTCATCATAGCAAAGATAAAAGAAATCAGTTATTAGAAATGAGTTATTAAATATGTTATGTTTAAACTGTGCTTTAAGCATCTTCACTGTATTTTCTCGCACGAAAAAAAAAAAAAGCAAAAGCCCTCGTCTTCGATTTCGACCGCATTTTCGGATCCTGCCGCGTTCTCGCCCTTATTTTTCGGATTTCGTTTTTCGTCTTACCTGATTTCCGGAACCGCTGTTCCCCGGACTCGATCCCGGTCGTCGTCCACCGCGGCCGGCTCCGGCTCCTCCTCCGGGGCCTCCGCTCCGCAGACGCAACGCTGTGAGCTAAGCGGACAAACTGGTTGCATCGGGAAAGCCCTCCACTCGGAGGCGAGCCGTCGGCCGGCGAGCGCGAAGAGGAGGGGCGGAGCGGCGCCACACCGCCCCGAAGCATTCGCTCGAAAAAACCAAACGCGGCCTTTACGTACCTCCGGCCACGTAAATCGCGGTCTCCAGAAACGTCCGCGGGGCTACGTTTCCAGAATGAGCTTGGGTTGATTTGTGCATATAATGTGCAAAATATCTCTGGTCTAAATTAAATATGGGGATACAGAATGATGTAAATATTAGAGTTGAATGCATCGCAGAACATGAATGACATTCTTTAATGGAGAAAAGAAAGAAAGTGAATGAATTAAAAAGAGCACCTCAGATGAAAAGCGCCTAGATGTTTTTTCTTCTTATCTTCTGGGCCATCAGCGTGGTTTGAAGTGATGGCTTTGGTCCAGCGGAAAGAGGGTCTCCAAAATCCTGGCGCGAGTTCAGCTCCAAACTTACATAACATTTGCAGGAATGTGCCAGAAGATAAGTGAGATCTGCAGGAACAGTTCAGAGTTACATGAAATATTATCTTGCATTGCAGAGTTTGAAGCGATTCTAATGAACAGTTGAGAGAGCGGAGGGATAATCAGCTCAGATCCAAAATGCAAATCACAGAACATGTCCTTGCACAATTTGAAGCGCTTTATACTGGAACATGTTCAAACATACAATCTACAATTACCTTTCTTTCATTTCCCTTTGGATTAGTCCCTGATTCATCAGGGATCACCACATAGATGTTACCGGATATTTCAGTTTCTATTATGGTTCTTCATAACTTTGACAAACCTTGTCAAGTCATTAGCCAAAGTACTGAAATGTTCCCTGTTTACTGGCCACAAACAAACCGCATACACTCTCAGAAATAAAGGCACGCGAGCTGTCACTAGGGTGGTACCTTTTTAGGAGGTGCACATTTGTACTTGAAGGGTCCATATTGGTGGCTCAAAAGTATTAGTACCTACAAATTTTGTACTTTTTAGGTACTAATATGTACCCTTGAGGTATTAATATGGACCTTTTAGGTACAAATTTGTACCTTTTTAGAAGGTACTACCCCAGTGACAGCTGGCGTATCTGAGTGTACACACACCAAACAAGTAGGTTTACTATAATCATTCCTGTGAATTTCTCTGGCATACAGGATCTACAGTGAGGCCTAAGGCAAACTTCACAGTGGTTTGTCAACAGTCTGATCTGTGCTGGTGCTATCAATCACTGTGTGTGTGTGTGTGTGTGTGTGTGTGTGTGTGTGTGTGTGTGTGTGTGTGTGTGTGTGTGTGTGTGTGTGTGTGTGCTAGGTATAATAACCTTGAATAAAAATATCACGGTTTCACGTTATTGTGATTGATGCTCTAATATATCTTCTTTTTAAATGTCTGGGTAAAAAACTAAAACTTTTCCCCCTTTGAACACAATATATTTTATTTTTTTATTTTGAAAAACACTTATAATATTTTGGAACAGTAAACATGTCAGGCTAAGTAATTCAAATGAACGATTGACTTCTGCTGTCTTCATTAGTATCAAAAACACTGATTTCTTTAAAATTTAAAACAGCATCTTTGTAGATCTTTTCTGCTGGAGATACTGCTGTCATTAAAAAAAAAAAACATTAAAAAAAACATACATTTACTGTAGGAACGGTATAGCAAATTGTTGGTTTTAAAACCTTGACCTTTCCAAACTGCGGTATACCTTGAAAACGGTTATGGTCCCATGCCTAGTGTGCACTTGTTTTTTGTATCCTGGTAGGGAATTAAACCTGAATACACAGAGACTCATGGTGACTGTATTTCAAAAATGTAAAAATGCAGATACCCAGGGTTTGGTTTATGAGTAGGATTGAACCCAGGCTCATTCTGAAAACGTACCTCTATATACATTTCTGAAGATCGCCAAATACGTCCCAGGAGCTACGTTTTTTTTTTTTTTTTGCAGTTTTTATTTTTATAAATCCACCAGAGGCCGCTGTTTATGCTTTTTGAGATCTCAAAATAGTGCCATTCACGCGTGCTGTTCTCACATGAATCCACCAGAGGCCGCTGTTGACTGACTGACAGACTGACCGATCAACTGACCCACACTTCCTCCTACTGTAACCCCAACCGATTGTACTGATTGACTCGCCCACCCACTTACCTTTACCCAACCATTTTTAAAAGCAATCCAGAAAAAGAAAGGCCCTCGCCTGATTTTTACCACGTTTTCAGACTTTACCACATTCTCACCCTGTTATTTACTTGTTTACTTTTTGGTTTCTGTTTTTGTCTTACCTGCTTTCTGGAACTGGTCTTCACCAGACTCGAACCCTGTCATCGTGGTCAACTCCTCTTTGGGTCTCAAGTCCGTTAAAGTACATAGCGAGCTCCTGAACAAACTGGGAAAGCCGCCCATACAAAGGTAAGCAGTCAGCTGGTAAGTGTGAGAAGAAATAGCCTCATATCTCAGATCTGGACATCCCTAATCACTTGTACATACACTTGTAAGTTGTAAGTGTTATTGGAGTGATGTGTACTCTCGTACACAAATTACTTCCATGGCACCTTTAACAAGACGTGCAAGTTGTGTTTGAGATTAAACTAAAAGACATACCATAGTTGCTTTACAATTTTAAGTTGAGTCAACTTTTTTACAGTGTGTTTACTCATACTTTGTGTTGTATTTACAGCAGATACTTTACTATGCTTTTTGGCACTGGTAGTTTTACTTGAGTGTGCACTTTCAGTACATGTTCAACCTCTCTGAGTATAAATCATTGACTGTAAACTAAATGAAGCCTGTTTTTCTCTGATTTCGTGAAGTTCACATCCAGCAAAGCTCCAGTGACATCGGCAGCGCCAGCGTTTCTCCAACCGGCCGGAGGTGTTTGTCTCCTGCCTCAGCAACAGAACCTGACCGCGCCGGCCGAACAGGAAGTGCTGCAGCGAGGACAACAGGAAGTGCCCTGGCTCCGTCGGCCAGGCTGCGGAGAATTCCAGGAAGTTATTGTACTGTGTGGAATGAGCAGAGGAATGCAGCATGTCTGCGGAGCGGCGAGAGCTCTGAGTCACCAGATAACAGCTCATTTCTTCATGCATGCTATGTGAAACGGGCCTCCATCATTGTTTACCTCTCTCATCAAAAAATTGCTTATTTAAAATGCGCTAAAACAACACGATTCTTGAGATTTCATTGGGACTGCTTAATTGTTTTATGTTTAATCCGCGTAGTTTGTAAAAACTAATATATGAACTTACTTCCTACATGTTGTCCTAAAACAAATCGATTGTGTGGCATTGTTTACACTCCACAACAGACTGAATCACGCTAAATCTTGCACATCTAACACTGGAACGAAACGCTTTTCTTACTCAGAGCTTTTGTCTTGTTTCTGCATTGTGAAAAATGCAGGGTTAAACACAGTTCACTTCAGTTGTCTCAACACAAACCGTCAAGTTAACTTAACAAACATGAAAACAAACGAGTTGTCACAAAAGTATTGTGTCGTTTAAACTTATTTACCGAGATAGTTTGAACAAAGCATCAAAAAAAAAAATTTGAGCTTAGTCTAAATCTAGACGTTAAAAATAAAGTTGAATGACAAGTCAAAATTAAGTGAATTTACACATAAAAACAAGCAAAATGGTAAAGAAAATAATCTAATTTAAAAGTAAATACAAGTTTATTGGTCACACTTTACAATAAGGTTCATTAGTTAATGTTAATTAATGCATTTACTAACATGAACAAGCAATGAACAACACATCTACTACTGTATTTGTTCATATTAGTTAACGTTAGTTAATGAAAATACAGTTGTTCATTGTTAGTTCGTGCAAACTCAAGGTGCATTAACTAATGTTAACAAGCATGGACTTGGATGTTAATATTGCATTAGTAAATGTTCCATTATGATTAATAAATGCTGTACATGTGCTGTTCATGATTAGTTCATGTTAGTAAATGCATTAACTAATGAACCTTATTGTAAAGTGTTACCAGTTGATTTTGCTTACCCCATTTGCAGATTATTTAGCTTGATTTGAGGCTTCACTAAGATCTGCTTGCTCATAAAAATTGTCTAATATCACAGAAATTGCACATCAAACTGTACAAAATGCAAGGTTCTACATCTAATTCATGTTATCCCAACACAAATCAGTGAAGTTAACATAAGACATTGAAATGAGTTGAACACAAAGCAATTAATTGTCCAAAAAAATCTCAAGAAGTGTGTTGTTTCAGCTCATTTTGGTGGTTTGAACAAGCAGCAAAAATTCTCAAAATTCTCAAATCAAGAAGCATTTTCTAGAGAAGCAAAAAATGTTGTCTTGTTTTCAGAAATAATAAGACAAAACTGAGTGAGTTTTCACAAAAACAAGCAAAATAATCTGCCGATGGGGTGAGCAAAGTAACCTCATTTCAAAGTAATTTCAAAGCAAACAAGGTTATTTTGCTTACTCCATTAAGCAGATGATTTTTATTTAGGAAAAACTCACCTAAATTTGACTTATTATTTCTGAAAACAGGTTGTGTTTGTCTAGATAAAGCTTATTGATTTAAGAATATTTAGATATTTGGACTAGGAACAAGACAAAAAAAAAAACTTTAACTAAGAATGCATCATTTGCAGTGAAAAAAAATCATAATTTGAAATGCGCTTAACTTGTTTTAAAGAGAGAGTTCACTCTAAAATAATAATAATAATAATAATAATAATAATTTCCTCACCATCCTGTTGTTCAAAACCTGTCTGACTTTCTTTCTTATGTTGAACACAACAAAGAAAATATTTTGAAAATGTTGGTAGCCATAGTGGTTTTAGCTATCGCCGGTTTCCAACATTCTTTAAAATATCTTCTTTTTTGTGCTTTCAACAGTGGAAGACATCCTAAAAGTGTAATACCACCAAGGATGAGTAAAACATGACAGAATTTAGAATTTGGGGTGTACTGTTGCTTTAATTAATACAATAAAGCAATTTAAAATTATGCAATCATCATGACTTGATCATCTAATATTTTAGTGTAATAAACTTTTAATATTAATATAATAAACGTAATTGGTTTCATTAAGAACTGACTGCCTAAAAAGATTTAATATCAGAGAAATTGCATAGTAAACACTGTAAAAAAGTTAACCTAACAAATTAAAGTGGATTGAATATAAAGCATTTAAGTTGTCCCAAAAAAATCTCAAGAATTGTGTTGTTTAGCTCATTTTAAATGAGTAGTTTGATCAAGCAGGTAGGTGGCACGGTGGCTCAGCGGTCAGCACTGTCACCTCACAACAAGAAGGTCGCTGGTTCGAGTCTTGGCTGGGCCAGTTGGCAATTCTATGTGGAGTTTGCATGTTCTTCCCGTGTTGGCATGGGTTTCCTCCGGGTGCTCCAGTTTCCCCCACAGTCCAAACACATATGCTATAGCGAAGTTGGATGAACTAAACTGGCCGTAGTGTATGAGTGCATGTGTGAATGCAAGAGTGTATGGGATTTCCCAGTACTAGGTTGCAGCTGGAAGGACATTCACTGTGTAAAACATTTGCTAGAATATGTTTTTTCGGCCTCTTCTCGTTTCCTGATCTCTCAGTTCGTCAGGTTTCAGATCTCTAGTCAATGAGAGCTAGAAATGGATGTTTCCGGAAGAGAGGTCTGACAGTGGATCTGTGTAACGCGTGGACAGAGGTGCGCGGGCTGGAGGTCAGGGGTGAAAGGTCAAAGGTTGAGCCTGATGGCTAAGCTTAAGCACTAAACACGGTTTTGACAGTGTGAGCGACACACTTTCTTCTGGCTGGCATGCAAAGCTTCAAAGCTCGTCAAAACAAACCTTTCCTCTGCTGGCTTTTACTGGATTAACATGAGAGATCTGGAAGAGCATAGCAGTAGTGAAGCAATTAAGCACTTCCTTTTCAAAGACGACTATTTAAAAATGCAAGTATGATGTGTGGAGTGGAGAGTTGGCAGTTTTAGTTAGGAATAAGTTGGTATTATGAATAAAATTAAATAAATTCAATAAAAAATGTATCAACATAAAATAATAAACATTAATCATTAACAAATAAATAAATAAAGAATAAGTTGTGCTCGTATTATGAAAAAAATAAAATATAATTTAATTAAAAATAAAATAAAATAATAAAAAATACCTAAAAATAAAATATAATAAATAAAAATAACAAATTCAAACAAGGAAAGTAATTAAAATAATAAAATAAATTAAATCAATCATCAGTAAATAAATATATAAAAATAAGTTGTGCTCATATTATGAATAAAATAAAGTTAAATTAAAAATAAAATAATAAAAAATACATAAAAATAAAATAAATATAATAAAATAAATGTAATTTTAATTTTCAAAATTAACACATTATAAAATAAATAAATAAATAAAATACCAAATTTAGTTAAACTAAACTAAATTAAATAATAAAATAAAATAATAAAATCATTAATAAATAATAAATAAAAATTGTGCTCATATTATACATTAAATTTAACTAAAAATAAAATAATAAAAAGTACATTAAAAAGTAAATAAAATAAAATTGATACAATAATAAAATAAATCAACCATAAATAAATAAATAAATAAATAAGAATAAGTTTTGCTCAAATTATGGATGAAATAAAATAATAAAAATATATAAAAAAAATAAAATAAAAAAATCTAATAAATAAATAATTTTTTAGTAAAACAAATAAATTAAAATTAAATAAATCAATTATCAATAAAAAAATAAGAATAAGGTGTGCTTGTATCATAAATAAAATAAATTTAATTACAAATGAACTGATAAAAATACATAGAGAATGAAATAAAACAAAATAATAAAATAAATCAATTATAAATAAATAAATAAATATGTAATTGAATTAAATTAATTATTGCTATTGTACCACTGACTTTGACTATATTTAGTTAATATTTTGTGGTAAACAAAAAATAGACACATAAATAGTATAAATCTATAAAGTTAAATTGGATAGCAGCTCAAGAATAAGTAGAACAGTAATAAGTAAGGGTTTGTTAAATTAATTAATTATAAAAGAAATTCAGCTGAATATATTGAATATATTTTATATTTTACTGTATGTTGATTCAACTCAGTTTATTAACAGTTATGAAGCAAAATCTGAAGACACTTTTAATTAAAGAGCTATATTTCTTACATTTGAATACATTTATTATTTTTCTTTTTAGTGATAACAAGTGGATTTTCTTTTTCATATTCTGGACATTTTAACATTTTTAACATCCTTTTCAAACAAAGCAGACATGAAATGAAACACTTCAGTTGTCCGTATCAGAATAAACAGTTTGAATTAATTAATAATGTTGTGATATACCATTTTAGACCATGACAAAGGCTTTCATACGTGGAAATCAAACCAGATAAACAAATTTAATTACAGAGAAAACTCAGTAAAGATCACTGAGACCAACAAACACACAGAGAGGCTGAAGCATCAACAGGAGGGTTGGATCAGGAGTGTGTGTGTGTGCGTGTGTGTGCGTGTGTGTGGGTGTGTGGTGTTGATGGAGTGTTTCAGTATGTGATCTCTCACTGTGTTTGTTGCAGTAGTTTCTCTGTTAGCTCACACTCGGCGTGTGTGTTTCATCGCTGAGGTTAATGACTCTGACCTGTGATGATTCCTCCTGTTTCTGCCATAATAAAGATCAGGATCTGTGAGCCTCTTCCCAAACCCACACAAACCACAGCAAACAAGGGGCAGAACACGGTGAACATGGTGAAAGTGATGAAATCAATGGCTTTCATTAACTATAACTGTGTAGCCGACAATTAAATTAAGGTCTCATTTGTTGAATGCATTAGTCCTGCATTAACTGAAATATATATTATATAGCATTTATTCATCTTTGTTTTATTGTTTGTATATATCCTTGAGAAAACAATAGAGAAAACAACACAGGAGCCAGAAAAGAACCTCGAGGAACACCAGAGGAAAAAGGAGCTACAGAGGAGAAAAAGTTATGTGACTAAGATATGATCTGAACCAGTTCAAAGCACTTTCTTTGAAAACGTCAGTTTTGTTAGAAAAGGATGTTTAAAGTGTTGGAAATTGCACTTATTTCAATATATGATGTGCTTTACATGTTTTTTATCATGAAAAAAACTAAATCTAAACCTCTTTAATTACATTTTTCCTCAGATTTTATTTGATAACGAACGAACATTGAGACATTGACATTGTTAATAAGCAATGACTTGAAAAATGACAGTATATTCAGCTCATATTTATTCATAGTTAAAACATTTTCCAACATTTACTTTTTACTGTTATACTGTTCTATAAATGTCCAAGCATATAAATGTAATATATTGTTGAAAACACACTGTGGTCAAAGTATATTCCAATACAGATCATAATAATACAAATATAAATAAATAAATAAATAAATAAATAAATAAATAAATAAAATACAGCCTGAACACAAATAAGTAATTATTTTATGTTAGTATGTACACTGTAAAAAAAAATAGGATCAAATAGTCATGATAGCATATGTTTTTAGTTCATTGTTACTTATTTAACTATGTAACTAACTTAATCATCTTCTAATTTAATTTTATAAGTTACGCAAGCTGTTGTAAGTCAGCTTAACATAATATAAGCTCAATGGACTCATAAGGATAATTTGATTCAGCTCAAAAATATAAGGCAACCAGCATTTTGTCTTCTTTTTTTCTCTCTTAATTTACAGTTATTTGAAAGGTACATGTATAATATTCTTTTTCTACTTTATGTTTTGGTCAAATGAGCACAACAAATAATCTGGTATCTGTAAACGTTCATATATTACTGGACGGATTTCTGTATTTTTGGCTCTCTTTTGCGCGGGTTTGGCGCCCTCTTGCGTTGAATTATAGAACCACACTGTTCAGAACATCATCTACAATACTACTTTTTATATTGTTTTATTTAGTACATATTTCATGTTGTGTACTGTCATCCCATTTTTGCTTATAGTACATTTTCGAAAATGATTTACAGACATTACTCCAGTCTTCAGTGTCACAGGATCATTGAGAAATTAATCTAACATGCTGGAGCATTATTCAATGGTTAGTTTTGTCATTAATTGGAGGTTCTTTTTATTTTCAATGTTGGGTGCAGTTATTGCTAATGTTTGTGGAATATATGGAATTTGATAAATACTTAAAAACATTTATATGTAATAAATATAAAAGTAAATTACTTCGCTGATATTTTTAATCAAAATAATTCATTCTGTTTGAATAATTTGTAAATAAAAAAAAAATGTACAAGTTAAAAATAATACTTTTGGACTGTGTCGTATCACAGATTCCACAAAAAAACTGCTTACAGCACTAATAATATTTATACAAAATGAATTTTGGTTTAATAATAATAATAATAATAATGATAAAAATGCAACTTCGAATCAGAGAAATAACCTATTATTTAACTTGCAGCAGTTTCGCACAATTGCACCTGTCACTTTTACCAAGCTACTCGCTGCTAAATCTAGCACTATGACTTTAACACTGGTTCTACTATCAGAAGACTAGCGTAAGTGACTAGATCTGAAGCAGCACCACGGACAGCTCCAGAAGAACACGGGACCTGAAGGAAACCAGACAGAACTACAGCAGATGATACACTACACAAAACAAGAAGAGACACACCATTAACACACCATTTAAGATCACAAACTGTATTACCAAAAGTGCTTCATCAGCAACAAGCATTCTGAGAAGTAAAGGGGACTTACAAAGCTCTATAATGTCCCTATAGTGTGTATGTGAAGTTTCAGCTCAGAATACACCACAACTATTTTCTATAACTCTCTGAATCTGCCCCTTTTAGGCTTTGGTACTAACTGTGCCGTTTTGGCACAATCAAATGAGAGGAGAGCTACAAATACCTATGCATCAGCATAGTGGCAGACTCAAAAGCTGGACTAACGTTATTTCTGTGAAAAACAGAAAATGTCAAAAGAAGTGGCTCAGAAGAAGGCACGTATTTAATTAAGGTCATAAAACACAACATTTATAGTACATTCTTAGTCGCTGTCATTATCTTGAGCAGGTGGAAACTAAAGGCAGGCGACTGCTTCTCAGTGTGCCAATTGTACATTGATGATTGGGGGTTGGTCAACCTTTTTGGGAATGTTAGTTAGTGTAATGCATACACACTTCAGTGAACCAAATGTATGTGTTTACTTAAATTAGATCGAATTTACTCATAAAATATATATAAGTATTCAGTGTTTTGTGGGATATAGGCTATTTAATGTATTCTGACCTGATAAGCTATTCCGGCTTACTTTAGGACAAGCTATGCAAACAATGCATCTAATTTGATGTTACCTTTAGGCAATATGTAGAAACAAACAGCTATTTTATGAGAAAACGTGGTTTTCTCCATGTCTTGTGAACTCTTACGGTGCCTATCGGTGCTCTAAATCTGCCAGTTTCAGACTGTTGAATGACTGCTTTCTCACTAGGACTAATTGTCGTGATTATGCAGTCACAATGGTATTAACTGTTATAGAGGTGGTCAAATGGATGTCTATTATTTTGATTAATAACATTATTATTTAAAATACAGATCAGAGTCAACTTTAAGTTTGACTGATCTGTATTTTGCTCTATGACAATATGGAAGCTGTTTAAGTCCTCGTGTATGAGATTTAAGGTTTGGGACTGCTGAAGTCTGCTCTAAAATGAAAGCGTCAGACTCGACGTCATTCGCTATGGTTGCACAACTCGCATTGACAGGTGAAAATCTGATCTATTTTTGATTAATTTTGACGTCCTTTAGGGTGTATCAAGCCTTAATTAGGAGGGTCAATCCCTCTAAACACCCCTGTAATTCTCAACCTGCTGCTTCTCACTCAGGGCTGTTTATGCTAATGAGATCATCCCTAATGGGTGGAGCTTTCCCCCTCTGATGGGAGGTACAAAGGGAGAATGTCAATCAAAGTGTTTCTGCAGACTGTTTTAATCAAGTGTGATTATAAAAATTGAATTATTGTGTATGGTTATATTCACAACCTGTTGCCACACAACTGCATTTAAAACCCCAATAAAATAGATTTTTGCATAATACGTGCCCTTTAAACTAAAACCTTTAAACTCCCACTGAAACTATTCTGTAGGATGCCCAGGTAAACATTAGGCATTAAATAAACATTAGCTTGCTGTACTTTGGTATGCTTTCCCTTCTGGAATGAAGAACAAAGAAGCTTCGAGTATCTGAGTAAAGTGTTGTGTCTTAACAGCAAATTCATATTTACAGAATTTAACATTAACAGAAATAAATTTATGTTAGCTTCTCAGTTTCAAAATATGTATCGTTTTAGTGTTATGCTGGTTTATATTTTTGTTAAAGCCATGAGAGTGGACAGTTTAAATGACACATTGTTCATTTCCAAGAAAAACATGGACTAGAATTATAATTTTATTTTAAATTTTATTTTATTTTAACTGAATGTTATTTATTTATTAATTCATTCATCCATTTTCAGCTTACTCTCTTGTTTATCAGGGGTCACCACAGCGGAATGAACCATCATCTATTCCGGCATATGTTTTACACAGCAGATGACCTGCCAGCCACAGCCCAGTACTGGGAATTTTTTTATTTATATAAATTTTATTTTTATATTTTATTTAATAATTTTATTTTAAAAAATTTATAATACTTTTATTTTATTAGATTTTGCAGACAACACATTACATAAACTGCAGCAAATCGGCAAACAACAAGCTTGCATTTTAACTAAATAAGACGAAAATATAAAATAGGCATTTCGTATTTGTTGTGAAGAGCCTGACACGTGGCACAAACATGAGCAGGCGAGATTTGGGGCTTGCAACAGTAAGAGAACATACTGTAGATCAAGGTCGAAAATGAGCAGCAAACAATCAGAGTCCAGAATAACAATCCAAAGGTCAAACAAACAGACAGGCAAATTATAAAAGTAAAAGCTCAGAAATAAACAAAACATAACTGCAAATGTGAATTAAAAATAAATAAATATTATAATAGATAATAAATTATGCTGGAATATTTATAACTAAGAAAGTCACAAACCACCTCTGATTGCTTATACTGGCAAGTTACACTGTTATTACTATTTATTTCGTTATTCATTCACTTGTCTATTTTTCCAGCAATTCAGGTCTGTTTCTCATAAACCCTGTTTGAGTTGACATCATAGTAGCGAGTGTGTGTAGGTGTGTTCTCTGTCCGACACTATTTAAATGTGAACGCTGTATTTAAGTTCATTCAGTGAGGCAGGAGTTGGACCTGTCAGACCTTTCTCTAGTCGCTTTTTTCGTGATTCAGTTCAGATGAAGATGCATCTGCTTGTCATCTCTGCACTGCTTGTGTTCAGTTTTCCGTTCATCACACCTGAAGTTGTAGATTCGTTCAGTAAATGCAGTCAGTTTTTTCTAAATGGAGAGCCTCCGGTGATTTCTGGCCTTCTCGAGGGATCAGTCTCACTGAATGACAATCACAAGATCATCTGTCAAAAATATCAGAATCTTTACACATTTGCAACTTTCTACAGTATAAAATTTTCAGAAAGATTGCCGCACAGGATTCCCGTTTTTTCAGCCTACAAATATACTGGAAGTTACAAAGGGAGACCACGTCTATCATGGATGATCGAGCCACAGGTGATGTTTATTGTTTAGTGACATGAATCTGTAAGTCCATTTTTGGCCATGAATTTTGATCAAATGTTAAAACACAAAACTTGTAAATATAGTAAATACTAAGTTTTTGGTAACACTTTATAATGACTACACACTATGAATCATTTATTAAGCATTAGCATCTAATAAATTCTTTATTTTTTTTAAGCATTAACTCTACATTAATAAACGTTAGTAAGCAGTTCATAACTGCAGTTACAAATGCTGTATTTTTGACTTATGACTAGGCCCACACGGAATCTGCGCGCGCAGAATTGCACAAATTTTTAGCCCGTCATTAAATCTGTTTATATACTTGAGTAAATGTGTGTAAATCTGTATTTATTCAGTTTTTAAATTAATTACAGAAATAGTATTGACTAATATGAAAATGTTCATCTGATTTATGTACAATGCAGTTTGTTCAGAAATATTTTCTGTCTTTTAGTAGATATACTATAAGACAAACTTGCTTTATTTACTTCAAATAAAGTTAATCTATTTACATTTTAAACATTAAATAAAAGTTTAAAAATATATCGTTTTTTATTTAATATATTAAGGTTTTAGTTATGATACTCCCCAAAAAAATTCCGCAGAAATCCGCAGACTTCCACCAAAATTCTCCGCAGAAATAGCAAAAAACGTCCACAGATTTCGTCTGGCCCTAGCGATAAGCCATATTTATAATTTCTGAGTGATTGATTTTTCAATTCTAAATTAAGTATTGCATTATTTACAGATCATTTGTATTTAAGAGTAGTCGATGGTTTTTAAGATCATTCAGAATGCTAAATGATTAATAAACTATTGAAATCAACGTTAATAATTCTTATTATTCAGACATATAGTAATGGTTATGTATGTTAATAAACGCTTTATTAACACAACTTCATGCAGTTTAGCTTAAATGAACAATAATCTTTGCATTCCCTTTTAAAAAAATAAAATTATTGTGAAATTACTGTAAAAACATAGAATATAACAGAGCCTTTAATTGTCATTTATAAGGGATTTAAAAGGCATAAATAGTCCTCACTTTAGATTAGGTCACAAAACTGGATGAAGCTGAGCTAATAAAGCATTTATTAACATACAAATAACTTTACCTATATGCCTGAAGAATAAGAATAATAAATGTAGTTTGAATAGTTTATCATTTACAAAGTCATTCGAAATTATCTTTAAAAATCACCAACTATTCCTAAATATTTCCCAGTGATGCGTTGCAACTTGAAGGGGACAATCGCTGAGTAAAACATATGCTGGATAAGTTGGCGGTTCATTCTGCTGTGGTGACCTCGGATTAATAAAGAGACTAAGCCGAAAAGAAAATACATTTATGAATGGATGAATATTCTTAAATAACTGGTTTGTAAATAATGCAGTAATTAGTTTAGTAATGAAAAATAATTCATTAACAAAGTATAAAAATACAATCATTAAGCACACTATACATGCACTTATAAATTAAGAATAGAGCATTTGTAATTGCAGTTATAAACTGCTTACTAACAATAATTAATGTAGAGTTAATACTTAACATATAATTAATTCACTATTTGCTAATGCTTGATAAATGATTCATAGTGTGTTATTATAAAGTGTTTTTCTCTCATCAACTTTTATAGTGTACAAACATTAATTTACTTTCGTTTTTAAGTCCTCAATAATGACTGGCACTCTTTTTCTCTCTCTTTATTATGTCTTATGCAGCTTGAATCTTCAGATAATAGTGAAATGCGTGCACCATGTGTCAATCAGGCTGAAGCAGGGGACTACTATACTAAAGATATATACAATATATCTCGTGGCCACTTATTTCCTAATGGTCATGCAGCGGACAACATCACTGCTGAATCTACATTCACCCTGACCAACATTGTGCCGCAGGTGACAAGCTTCAATAATGGGAGCTGGGTCCGTATGGAGCAAAAGGTTAGAAGTATCATAGAGTCTGATTGCCGGGACAGAAATAACCCTGAGAAGACTCTAGCCTATGTTCTGACGGGAGCTGTGCCAAGCAAAAGCAATTTCTTGCGAAAAAGAGTCAACATTCCCACACACATGTGGACAGCATTCTGCTGCTATAACAGCACCGGACACACATGGGTATCTCAGGCTCACTGGGGTGAAAACAAACGTGAGGGAAACCCTATAGATATCCCTACAAGATCTCTGGATAAACTGGAGCAGTTTTTGAAGAAACAATATAACAGAAATTACAAACTGTTCAAAAACAACTGCTTTCAAACACAACTAATTAAAACATTGCACATAGACTAAGCAGAATCTGTGGTGATCCACCTCAGGGTTTTACCCTAAGACCATTACAATTTCTGCTCAGTATACTGTGTGTGTAAAACTAGTTTGTATTGAAACTTTTCTTGAAAATAAACCTGATTATCTGAACTAACATACATTACAAGTTACAGTTGAAGTCAGAATTATTAGCCGCCCTTTGAATTTTTTTAAATAGGAATTTTTTTAATATTTCACAAATGATGTTTAGTACAAATCATGTCCTTAAAGGTACAAACTGCAATTTTACAAATTTGATTCTTTGTCTTAAGGTACAATTCTGTTCCATAAAAAGGTACTGCCTCAGTGACATGGGGTTTGTACCTTCTTTGGTACAACATTGTACCATATTTTCTGAGAGTATATATATATATATATATAAGGTAGTAGTATATAGACTTGTGTGCTTTAGCTGAGTGAATACAGTGAATGTACATGTAATTCTGAAGAAAGAAGAGAAATAAAAATGCCCTTTTTCTATTCCACTTTTCTCTCAGTTCTTTTCTCCTCCAGAGGTCACTAATGCTGCGTCCTCTACAACTCTATTGCTGATTGTGTGAGGATTCTAATGTGGAAGTTGCTTTAATAACAAAAATGCAGTAAATGAGAAAATGTGAATTATTGCTACTTATTTAATCCTGCATTTAAGTCTGATATTGGTTTAAATAAGATAAAAAAGATAGAACCAAAAGAGGTAAAGAGAAATGTTGCAGGAATACATCTGTTAGTCTTTATATATTGTTCTGTTATGTTGTGCAATAAACCTCAAATTTTTGCTTTTAAAAATAATTTGGTGTGTAAAATAAAAGGATTTTGAAAAACAATACTGTTTTAGGTGAAGTTTAGTTTTAAACTAATTTCGAGAGAAGCATGTGCTCATGATTTACCCAGCTGGTCCACATTAACTAATTATGATCCTCCAATCAAAGGATCCCAAACCACTATATATATCCTCATTTCCTTTCTACAACTATCTTCGTCTGGAAGAAACCCCCCTCCTCCCCTTCTTCCTCCTTTATCCAGAATGGGCGGCACGGTGGCCCAGTGACTAGCACTGTTGCCTCACAGCAAGAATACCAATGGTGTTGGGTCCTCGCTGAGCCATCTGGTATTTCTGTGTGGAGTTTGCATGTTCTCCCCGTGTCCGCGTGGGTTTCCCCCGGGTTCCCCGGTTTCCTCCCACCATCCAAATGTGCTCTATATTATAGATAAAACAAGCCTAAACCTTTTTTATAATGTCTTACTCTCAGGAAGTTCGCCTTAGCCTCAGCAGCGGGGGAGTTTGAGATAGACCTGAGCTCAATCTCCACTCGCCCTGCAAAAGGGCTCTCTCCCGGGACAGCATGCCAAACAAGCTATGTATAAATCATGAGCTAAGTGTGAACTCTTGAATTTTTTTTCTTTTGACTATCCTGTGTTTTAAGTTAATTTCATTAATAACGTTTATTACACATAACATAACACTTTAGCAACCACACAGAATACTCTAGCAACCAAATAGCAACCTCATAACAACCACAAGTTAGAAATCTCAGAACTACAGTATGTGAAAACTCCTACTTAATTGTTTTAAGGAAAAGAACGAAACTGAAAGCACAAAAACCTGTACACTGTAAAAAAAAATAAAGAGATTTTATTGATTTATTTTTGTTGTTTCTAGTCCAAATATTGAACAATTGTTCAATCAAAAAGCAGTTTTTAGACATGCAAAAATACTGTCTTGTTTTGAGAAATCACATTTTAATAGGTGATCAGCAAGTACGGTCCAACCAAGCTATAGATATCTGCAAAATCCAACATCGGTCAAACAAAAATTTTAAGGAAATTCTTAAAATAGTAATAATAATTAGCAAGCAGCGGTTCAGTAAGTGAAAATCTTTTTGATGGCAGAAGGTAACGAACAAGATATTTCCTCATTTTCCTTCGGTTTAGTCCCTTTCAAGAGTTCACACTTAGCTCATGACTTACGAACGCTCCTTTGGCATGCTGTCCCGGGAGAGAGCCATGAGCTCAAGGCATTCCTCGAGTGCAGGGCTCCCTCCCTTTGTGGGGCGAAGGGAGATTGAGTTCAGGGCGATCTCACAACTCCCCCGCAGCTAGCCAAGGTGAACTTCCTGAGAGCGAGACGACAAATTTTTAGTCGTAGGTTTAAGAGGTCTACGATGCGGAAATTTATTTTTATTTTTATTTATTTATTTTTTTGAGAGAGAACTGCAGGCTAGCGCCGCGCAGAGATACCAGAAGCTCAGTAGGTAGCCGGAGCTATTGGTATTGCTGCTGGGCCGCCGAGCTACTTATTTTGGATAAAGGTGGAAGAGGGGGAGGAGGGGGGATTCTTCAAGACGAAGATAGTTGTAAGTGGAAAAGGAGGAGATATATATGGGAACTAGGGATCCTTGATTGAAGGATCGTGATTAGCTAATATGAGCCAGCTGGTTTAATCATGAGTACGTACTCCTCTCGAAATTAGTTTAATAAATTAAACTTCACTTATTAATCAGAGGTCGCAACAGTAGAATGAACTGCCAACTTATCCAGCATATGCTTTAGACAGCGGATGCCCTTCCAGCTGCAACCCAGTACTGGGTAACTCACATTTTAAATGAAGCATTTTAAAGAACAAAACTGACAGATTTGGTGATATAGTCATGCCTCCAAAAACACCACAAAAACAAGCTTAGCTCTTTCCATATTTGAGATTATTTGCTTTATATTAGACTTAAAAAAGCATTAGAAGGTCTCTGATCTTTGAATGTCAAGTTTAGTTCATCTACACTGGGATGCTTGTGTCATCTTTATTTTTTGACATGGCACAAACTTAAACTGACTTCCTGTCTATATTGATGAGTAGCATTTTATGAGACTTCCTTATTTTCAAGCAGTGCTCAGATCTCATTAGCCAACTCATCTTCTGTCAGGCTCATGAAATGGACTCAGTCTATGAAAATTCTAGAATCGTCCTTTCAACGGTTGCTTCAAATGAAAACTCTCGGAATGAAGGTAGGGCTGCAATCTTATCAGTTTGCAGAAATGAGCATTTTATTGGTCAAATATAGGTTTTCTTCATTCAGTAGATGCTTTTGTCTAAAATGGCTAACATTGAGTATGTTTACATGGACACTAATACTCCGATTTTAATATGATTAAGACAATACTCTGATAAAGAGTCTACAATGTAAACTAAAGTTTTTGATGACCTTAATCTGACTAAAGTCATAGACAAACTAAACGGAAATGGGATAAAGACATGTGGAGTAAGCCGATTTTAGTGGCATTATTGAAGTGCAGTATGACATGTGAACACCTCAATCAAACTATTAACATAATGTAAGACTTCGCCGCATTTGGCAATAGGATTGTCAATACACACACAGCCGTTTGACACTATTCTCTGCACCTAAAGAGATCCAATCCCTCAATTTATCAGAAGCTGCATGAATGAAATGTACCGGAATAAAAGTGAAAGTGCCAAACTGCAGTTAAAGTCAAAAAACTAAAAATGAACCAGCCGGAATTAAGTGAAACTCTGGCGGAAACATTGGACAGCCGCAGTGATGCAATGATGTTTATCGATCTACTATAACGTGTGAAACGGGACCATGAAAGGGTCATTCAAAAAGCAACTCATGTAATCACCTTAATCATATTGTCTTACTCGGATAAATCAGTGTTTGAATATATGGATTTTATAGATTCATGTCAACCTTATCATGTAAATAAAAGAACGGTCTTTTTGTAGTTCAGATAGCAGATCATGAAAAACATTTTTAAAAACTAAGAGTTGTTTTTTAATATCTGCCAACGTGAAAAGTGGTGTGAATGTGACCATGAAATTTTTTATTAGCAAATCAATTGTTCAGAAAAGATGCAAAACTACACTCAGCGGCCACTTTATTGGGTACACCTGTCCAACTGTTTGCTAAAGCAAATTTCTAATCAGCCAATCACATGGCAGCAACACAATGCATTTAGGCATGTAGACATGGTCAAGTCGATCTGCTGCAGCTCAAACCGAGCATCAAAATGGGGAAGAAAGGTGATATAAGTGACTTTGAACATGGCATGGTTGTTAGTGCCAGACAGGCTGGTCTGAGTATTTCAGAAACTGCTGATCTACTGGGATTTTCACGCACAACCATCTCTAGGGTTTACAGAGAATGGTCTGAAAAAGAGAAAATATCCAGTGAGCGGCAGTTCTGTGGGCGCGAATGCTTTGTTGATGCCAAAGGTCAGAGGAGAATGGCCAGACTGGTTCAAGCTGATAGAAAGGCAACAGGAACTCAAACAAGCACTCGTTACAACCGAGGTCTGCAGAAGAGCATCTCTGAACACACAACACGTCCAACCTTGAAGCGGATGGGCACAAACATAAAACTGAGGCTACAATTCACACAGGCTCACCAAAATTGGACAATAGAAGATTGGAGAAACATTGCCTTGACTGA
Source organism: Danio rerio (assembly GCF_049306965.1). Taxonomy (NCBI): domain Eukaryota; kingdom Metazoa; phylum Chordata; class Actinopteri; order Cypriniformes; family Danionidae; genus Danio; species Danio rerio. The sequence continues at coordinate 3,713,023 of NC_133194.1, read as the reverse complement.
CTCGATTTCTGCTGCGACATTCAGATGGTACAGTAGGTTCAGAATTTGGCATCAATAACATGAAAGCATGGATTCATCGTGCCTTGTGTCAACGGTTCAGGCTGGTGGTGGTGGTGTAATGGTGTTGGTTGGAATGGGGTGAGGGGCAGGGCGGTTGGCACACTTTGGGCCCACTATTACCAATTAAGCATCGTGTCAACGCCACAGCCTGCCTGAGTATTGTTGCTGACCATGTCCGCCCCTTTTTCACCTCAGTGTTCCCCTCTTCTGATGGCTACTTCCACCAGGATAACGTGCCATGTCATAAATCGCCAATCATGACTGGTTTCTTGAACATGACAATGAGTTCACTGTACTTAAATGACCTCCACAGTCACCAGATCTCAATCCAATAGAGCACCTTTGCGATGTGGTGGTGAGATTGGCTTCATGGATGTGCAGCCGTCAAATCTGCAGCAACTGTGTGATGCTATCATGTCAATGTGCAGCAAAATCTCTGAGAAATATTTCCAGTAGCTTGAATCTATGCCCCAAAGGATTAAGGCAGTTCTGAAGGCAAAAGGGGGTCCAACCCGGTACTAGTAATGTGTACCTAATAAAGTGGCCTGTGAGTGTATATACCCGTTTGTCTCGGTTGCTTTATTGTCATTGAATTATATCCAGTTTTACTGTACAGTACTTCAGGTTTTCTTAGCAGTTTGTTTCATGAATTATTTGCATTTTTCCATATCTGTGGAGTAACAGTGGTCATGGCAAACCACAATGGCAAACATTCAATTAAAAAATACATGTTAAATATTCAATAAAATGTAGCTTTCACTGAAACTTTAAGCTATATGTTTAGGGGACTAGAAGACAGCCCGTTTTTGTGAATTGTTATTGTATTTAGTAAAAAATTATAATAATAATTCAATAAAATGTACATGAACCAAATCATGTTAGATCCTAAAAGAAATGCTGTAGTGTAGTTTTTTATGGTTTAGAAATTAATAGTTTCCTTTACATTTCTAACCACAGGAAACCACAGTTATGAGCAAGAAAGTGAGAGGGAAGTCAATACCGCAAAGTGGAATAAACTTCTGCTGACTGTTTTTGCTGTGTCTCTGGTTTTTGCTCTTGGAGGTCTCTGTGTTGTAAGCATACTGTGTACGTATAACTCACATCTACAGCAGAATAACAGACATGTAGATTTTCTTTGTGAATTCACTGCTTGTGTTCTGTCTCTATTCAGATGTCAGGGCTTTAACGCAACAGTCTGCCCAAACTAACACCAAAAGTGAGTAAAACATTTGAATTTTAATTTATTTTAATTGAATGTGCCAGTCTTTTAGTGGACTTGAGATGATGCACTATGTTGATCTTCCCAAGAGTCATGAGAACTGAATGCTTATATTGCTTTGCTCAATGGCTCAATATCTAGTCGCATCAGCGAAATAAAATTGAAGAAACAAAATCAATTTGAAAAAGTGAAAAATCGTAGTATTTATAGTTGCAAAATGGCTGATGCATAATCAGTATTGGATATTTTTTTTAATAATCTCAGCTAATTACGTCAATAAAATTATGATGTTCGATTACAAAATTCTGAAGAAAACTGAAAACCTGTATCCACTGACCTCCTTTGTAGGAAAAACAGATACTACAGAAGTCAGTGATTAAATGTTTAAGCTTTCTTTAAAATATCTTCTTTTCTGTTCACGTTTAGATCTAGTAAAGGGTGAGTAAATCATGGCAGAATTCTGGGTGAACTATCCCTTTACGTCCACTACCAATACTGAAAATACACAAAACATGATGAACACAACAGCTTAGCTAAGTTTTTCTACCAAAAAGAGAAAGAAATAAAATACATTCAGCCAAAAAGACAATGAGCAATTTTGCGGTGAAGTGAGATCTACTAAATAAACGTAGAGAAAGATACACAACTGATGACATAGAGTTTTAAATGACAAGGACGTCACTCCCCTTTGCGGGAAATTCAAGACAATCTTCAACTCCATCTAAAGGTTAAAGGTGCCATATGTTTGACACCCAGTGGTTGAACTAGGTATTGCACACCTGGTTCAAAACACACTTAAGGGCAGGTTAAAGTCTTTAGAAGACTCAAAAACTTACATAAAGCACCTTTAAATAGAAGACTATCATATGCAAAACAACTGCCTCACGTGCAGACCCACATCACAAAATGTGTTATATTACTGTTACAATGAAACATTATGATGGGTGATTGTAATGACACTGCTTATGTAATGTGTTTCTCTCAGCACTGACAGTATGTTTCATGACTAGATATCACTGCACTCAATACACTGCAGCATGTTTCATTCAAAGGTAAAAATAAAAAGAACTCCCAGGTATAAAAATTAAGTTGTATTTTTTTTTTTAGACGTAATTGTCATACTTTAATTGAACTATACTAAGTGGATATTGAATGTGTTATTTTGGAACAACTTCAAGCATATTAATTGTTATTTTACATATACTTTAGTTTAATTTTAAGCTATTTGAAATATGTTGTAACATACTTAGTTGTGTTAAAATGGGCATACTTTAAGTACAATTAAAGTGTACTTCTAAAAGGGTATTTTTTCTTTAAAGTACATTTAAATGGTATATTTGAAATACAGTTAAAGTATATTTTTAACACAGTTGAAGTTTACTTTAAATTCAGATGAAGTGTATTTTTAGCCCAGCTGCATGAGTGCATTTTAAAACCAATTAAAGTATAGTAAAAACCCAGTTGGAATATACTTTAAGTTCAGATAAGATATAATTTAAGCACAGCTGAAGTTTATTTTAAAACTAGTATTGTTTAAGCTCAGTATTGTTTATTGTTTAAGCTCAGTGAAAGTATATTTATTAAAAAAATATTGTAAGATTCATATTAATGTGTTATTACTAAACTTGCTATACATTTGCAGAGTACTACAAGACCCACTTTATATATATATATATATATATATATATATATATATATATATATATATATATATATATATATATATATATATATATTTATATATATATATATATATATATATATATATATATATATATATATATATATATATATATATATATATAAATAAATAACTAAATTACTCAGAAGAATGTATTTTAATTATAATAAAAATATGCCGTAAAAGTACAATACAAACACAAAAATCTGCACAGTTTTTAATGCTTGAAAACTGTAATTTTCAACTTTTTTGATTGACAATTAACATTGTACAACAGCGTAAAGTAACATTTTTAGAATATTTAGTAAAATACAGGCTTAAGCACTTGCTCATTTGCAGTATTTAAAATGCTTCATTATGTCTAAAACAATTACAAAAAACAACATACAATACTTTAAACACACTCAAACTAGCACTGTTTCCCAATGTTCTTATACAAAGTACACATAAAACATACTTTAAGAATAAAATTAGTGTGTTTTGTGTAAATACATTAAAATGCATAAATAGTATGCTTGCGTTCCAAAATATTTTTGAATAGTGCAATTACGCATATTTTTTTACCAATGTACTTGTAGTACATTGAATACATGTAATGAATACATTAAAATGCAAACCAATATATTTAAATAGCAGTTTAAATATGCATGTTGTTTGTGCTAATTGTACTTTAAACATACTACCTATTCAAGTAATATATTTAAAGACCACTTCTTTTTCACCTGGGCTCTCTCTTTCTTTCTTCGCTGCTTTTGTTTTAGTCATGAAGAGACAGCTTGAGGAACTGACAGCAAACTGCAGCAGAGTTAAAGATGACCTCTACATTAAAGACTGTGAGTTATGTTACCGTCAGACCCAAGCCTAATTTCAAACCACGTTTACCTAAAATAATTTATTTCTGTTAAATAAACAACATTTAGTCTTCAAACTCATTCCTCTAATTTGTTCTCACTCGTTTCTCCTTGTATCAGCCATGATGAAAGATCTGACAGCGAACTACAGCAGAGTTAAAGATGATCTCCACATTAAAGACTGTGAGTTGTGTTACTTTCAGAGCCAAACCACCTTTATTCCAATGACTCATTTTTGTTGAATAAATATGAGTGAGTCTTTTAACTCATTTCTCTAATTTGTCTCTCCTTGAATCAGCCATGGTGAAAGAGCTGACAGCTAACAACAGCAGAATTAAAGAACAACAGTCCTTTTATAAAGGTGAGCTGATCATCTTTCATAACAGATTTAGACGACGAGTTCATCAAACAAACATCTGCAAATTCAAGAGTGTTTGAAAGATCTAATGAATCACTTTCATATGCCTTTTTCAGCATTTAGAGCATCAAACATGACAGCTTTTCAAGGAAAGCTGTATTTCTTCAGCTCTGATAAACTAACTTGGTCAAGCAGTCGAGCTTTCTGTGTTTCAAGAGGAACCGATCTGGTCACCATAACCAGCCGATCTGAACAGGCGAGACATTTTAAAGCTGTTGGATGTTCATTGAATCTGTGAACTTTATGGGCCCTATCATACACCTGGCGCAACAATTGTTGTTCGCTAGTTTCAGCTCGACGCAAGAGTCGTGTTGACGTTTTGCAGCACGCTGTTTAAATAGCAAATGCATTAGCGTTCATATGTGCGCCCATAGGCGTTCTGGTCTAAAAAAGGTGGGGTGTTAAGGCGCATTGCTGGCGCGTTGCTAATTTAAGGAACTATAATAGTCTGTTCAATAGACCAAATCAAAGCACGTCTATAGTCCAGCGCAGAGCGCGTTAGTTGTGCACCTCACTTACACACTGCTTAATACACACAGGATGCAGAGCAAACATACGCAAACATCTTTACATATGAAAAATAATTAAAGGATTAAAATATTACAAAAATTTAAATTTTTTAGCCTACATAAATATTAAACCATACTTTCATGCCTTCTTTATCTCGGGAGGCTTTCTCAGTTCATTCATAACAATTTGCTTTTGTAATAATATTATTATTAGCTGTATTATTTATTTTATGCATATTTATATTTGTTTTAATAAAAAACAAGCTTGGACAGCATGTGTATTAGGATGTAACTCAGTTTTTTTGACCACACTTCATTATTATTGTTGTTCATTTATTTGTTTGCTGGAAATTAGAACTGAATTGAAAAATAGTTTTGAAACAAATCTTTGCGCTTAATAAACAAAATTAATTGTTTATAGGCTAATGGATGTCTGTGCGTAAAACATGTTTTCCTATCCACGAGAGTGAAAGTGAAAGTAATTAATTAGAAGGCTCATCTCTCATTCTCGCGCTGCAGATGCTCTGTTTATCTGTTTTCTCGCTAGTGAAGTGTTCAGTTTTTTCACTTACAAAGTCTGTCATGTAAATAGCGAATGCGCTGTGGCGACGCAACTGTCTCTTAAAGGGAATAAGAGATGAGACTCTGATTGGTTTATTCTCAAAATGCACTATTGAAAACGTAGTCCCACGGACGTTTCTGGAGACAGCGGAATATGGGGGGGTACGTACGGCCGCGTTTATTTTTTTCAAGCAAACGCTGTGGGGCGGTGTGACGCTGTGACGCTGTTCCCTTTCGCGCTTGCCTTACCTCCTTGTGGAGGGCTTCCCCGGTGCAACCCGTTTGTCCACTCAGCTCAGCGCGTACGTCGGCAGGCTCGAGATGCGGAGAGGGGTCGACCACGGCGACCGTTTCGAGTCCGGGGAAGAGCAGCTCCAGCAATCAGGTAAGACAAAAACAGAATCCCAAAAATTAAGTGAACGAGTTTCGTGACAGGGTGAGAACGCGGCGAAATCCGAAAACGCGGTGGAATAATAAAAATCAGGGCTTTTATTTTTTTGGACGGCTTTTGTAAACTGTTGCTCGGGTTTAGGGAAGCGAGCGGGCGGGCGGATCGATCGGTAAAATCAGTTGGGTTCAGGGAAGGAGGAGGGCGAGTCGGCCGATTGGCCGGTCGCGCAGTCAATCATCCGGTCAGTCGGATAGCGGCCTCTGGCGGGTTCACGCGAGAACAGCGCGGGTGCAAACCACGCTCGCGAGAGAGGCGTCTGAGGTGCGGAAAAGCGAGCAACAGCGGCCTCTCGCGGATTCGCGAAAACAAAAACTGCAGCCGTTCGTACCCGCCGGGACGTATTCCGCGGTCTCCAGAAACGTCCGCGGGACTACGTTTCCACAATGAGCCCGGGTTGTATAAATCATTAGGAGAATAAGCTCAACCCTGTTAGACCATGCGCCACAGCGCAAAGAGGATTTTTCTGTCCTTTTATGAGCAAAAGTAGATTCTGACACGACACGCTCTTAATGCGTTTGCGCCCTGCGCTTTGGACTTTGCGCCTAGGTCGTCAAAATAGAGCCCTACATGTTTGACGTACTTCACAATAATAGAAACAGCAGAACACAATCTTTTTTTAACTCAAATATACAATTTATTCAAAATGTGTCTTTCCATAAGGCATTTCTGCAATCTAAAATGAACGAATGGACATGGATTGGACTCAGTGATCTGGAGACTGAAGGACGTTGGGTTTGGGTGAACAATCAGACTCTTAATGACACTGGAGTAGAGTAAGAACTTTGACTGAACTTGTTTAACTTTCAATGCAACACAAATATAAATATATGAAAATAGATATATCTGTTGTGATATTTTTTTATCATTATTATTTCTATTGTTTAATTTTAAGCAAAAGCCTAGTTTTCTACACTTTATTTTTGAACAAAAACCTGAACCCTGATTGTCTGTTTCTGCTATTGAAGGTTTTGGTACAAGAGGCAATCTGGGAAAAGTGAACCTGACAACTGGACAAAGGATGATCCCTCTGGAGAACACTGTGCTATTGTGAAATATGCTCTCAACTATTTAAAAAGCTGGTTTGATGTTTCTTGCGAGCATACATACAAGTTCATCTGCGAAAAGAAAATTTAATCAGTCAAAATTTAATTCCATCAATTGGAGCTAATTAATAAATTCTATTCTACAGAGAAAACTAAACTCCTCTTCTGGATTTGCTCACTCAATGTCATGCTATAGACGTCTACAGTACTAATACGCAAGATTTTTCCTTTCACACACTTTTCTCCTTTTGCAGGCTGACTGAGCTTTCTAAAATGTGTGAGTAACATGTTGAAATAACTATATGCATTTATATAAATAAAATATAATTTTAATGAAACGTCAAACCAATTGATTATTTTATTATAGGACTATAACTGTGGATTAACAAATATTACATTTATTTAAAGTACTGCTCAAAGTCATGAAAAAATATATGAGAAAGAAGAAACTAACTATTAAAATAAATCCATATAGGTCAGATTTTTGTGCATTTAAAACTCAATGAATCTACTGAAATCATTCATGTATCCTTTATGTATGATCCCAGGCAATTTAACAAATTAAATCTTCAATTTAGGGCTAAAAATTTTAAGTGCAAAAGGAAAAAAAAATAGTTTGTTATGTATTACATAATTGTTATTAAAGCAAATTCTAAATTAGGAACCTAAAGAGGACGCAGCATTAGCGACCTCCAGAGGAGAAAAGGACTGAGAGAAATGCAGAAAAGGCATTTCTATTTCTCTTCTGTCTTCAGAATGACATGTACATTTACTATATTTAATCATAAAGCACACTGGGATATATAGTGTTGTATTTTTTTTCCTATTAATAATAAAAACCTGAAATTAAACCACAATAAGTGTACTTACGGTTGTGTTATCTTTGACTAATATTTAAATTAGTTTGATGATCTGAAATAATGATATTTGATGATTGTAAATGTCCCTCAGACTTTGTCTAGCACTCGGTATAGATTTCAGGAAATTCACTTTCGAATACAAAGAACAATGTTACTTTGGTATTATACTAGGGATGTAACGGTGCCAGAGTTTCACGGTACGATAATACCTCGGTGTGAAAGGCACGGTACGGTATTCATTGAGTAATTTACAGGAAAAACAAAACTAATGAAAAGACTCAAAAAAAGTGCCAAAAGGGTTTATTTACCTGAGCACTGAACATATCAATGACATACAAATTAGCCATCTATCTGTGAGTTTCGAAACAGGAACTTCAATTTTTCAATTTTAATAACAAAAAACTATTAAACCATATAAAAAAAAATAAAGTTTCAATTTAGTATTGTTGAAAACTCATCACATTCAACATTTAATCAATCACTCACTTAGATAGAGATGGGGGTTTTTAAGGAAAATTATCATATAACTATAATCTGGTAAAGCTGGGATCTGTGGGGGATGTCCCTGCAACAGAAAAAACCCTCTCATTTGAGAACTGAGGTTTCTGGGACAGAGAGATATGATTTAGCCAAGGTTGACAGCAGTGGGTAACATTGCGCATTGTCTTTCCACCACTTGAGAGGACAAGCCATGAGTGAGATAGAGGTCTCTTTGCGGTACAAGCCAATGTCTGCATCAATCTAACAAGTGTGCTGTGTTCTGCAGTCCCCATGACTGTTTTTAGTCGTATTCCCCGACTTATATTTCACCACAGTCTGGCAGTGCCAGCATACTGTTTTTTTCTTTGTCTGTCACCTTTTCTCCTTTTTCGTATCTTTTTAGAAAGAAAATGATGGCCATGCCTAGGCTGATGGTAATTGTAGTTCCCGCTACCTCCCGTTCGCTTCATTCGCCTGAGCAAACTTTTCTCAGAAATATAGTTTTATTGAGTCATGGGCCTACGGTAATATTAAAAAAATACTATTGCGGTATGACGGTATTTACAATATTGTTACATCCCTATATTATACATTTGTATTATTCATTAATTCATTTTCTTTCTGTTTAGTCTCTTATTTATCAGGCGTCACAACAGCGGAATCAACGGCCAATACACTGAAAGAAATTATTCAAAGATGATTCCTTGGATTTACGTTAAGTGGTTGTAAATAATTTATTTGGACTGAATTTAAACAAACAAATTAAGTTGAACATTACTAAATTTTATTTGTTTGTTTAAATTCAACACAAATAAATTGTTTGCAACAGTTCTGCATGCAACACTTTTTTCAGTGTTTTATGCAGCAGATGCCCTTCCAGCCACAACTTAGTACTGAGAAACACCCATACACACTCAAACACTATGGCCAATTTAGTTTAATCAATTCACCTACAGCGCATGTGTCAAAACTGTTGGATCCCCTAATTTAAATAAATACATTATAGGGCTGCTGCTGCACAATATATCGTTTTAGCATCGATATCACAATGTGATCATTCGCTGTTTTTATAAATAAAAATATAGATAATATAATTAATCAACATTTATTATTAAAGGCTGGTTATATTCACACAATACTGCCTTTAAACTCTTTATAAATGGCATTTTTGCATAAAAGGTCTCCTTTAATGCAGTGCAGGCTTGTGGGCTTAATGAAGTGTCAAAAAAACCTAACACATCAGAATGTGATGTGCTGAAATGCAAGTCTTCTTCTGAGAAGCTCATAGGCTTCCGTGTGCAGGCGTCATTTCTATTGTCACACAGTATAAATACTTCATTCAGTGAGGTTCAGCATTTGATTGTGGGAGCTTTCTATAGCATTTCTACAACTACTTCAGCTTTATTTTTGACTCACGATTCACTTCAGCTGAAGATGCGTCGGTCTGTCGTCTCTGCGCTGCTGGTGTTCAGTTTTCCCTTCATCATTACTGAAGTTGTAGATTCATTCAGTAAATGCAGTCAGTTTTTTCTAGAGGGAAAGCCTCCGGTGATTCCTGGCATTCTGAAGGATTCGGTTTCCCAGGATAACAACCGCTACAAACTGATCTGTCAACGATACAAGAACGCTTACAGATTTGCTACCCTCTACGATACAACAAATAAGATCCCTGTTTTCTCAGCATACAGATATACTGGGTTCAAGAAAGGAAGACCACAGATTCGATGGATGATTGAGCCACAGGTGATTGTTTCTAATTTAATATTGTATCAGAAATTAACCGAATATTTTTGTCTCAAAAAGTATGTGTTATATATGTATTTATATATATACACAAATAAATTGTTTGCAACAGTTCTGCATGCAACACTTTTCGTTTTATACTTCCAAAATAAATTTTGTCTACATCCACATTTCCCTAAGCAAATTATAGCATTTTATTCCAATGTTATTCTAGGTGTTTTTCAGCGAAAAACTGGTACATTCTATTTACTGACTATAGCCCCTTTCACACATACAGACCTTTCCGGAAAATTACCGGCAATTTTCCGGAAAGGTTGTATGTGTGAACAGGTCCTTTTTGAAAATACCGGTAAATTCGTTCTGGCTATTTTCCGGAAAGAGAAGTTGTAACATTACCGGCAATTTGCCGGAATGCTGCGCTGTGTGAACGCAGAAGGAATATTTCCGGAATAAGCGCGTGCACGTCTAGAACGTGCTGACGTAAGACTTCTGCTTTAGCCAATCACAACAGTCAGACGCATTTACGTCCGCGCGGTTTGTGAGAATAAAAGCCTTTGAATATTTTTCCAGACGCATTTAGCTGCTAGAAGTTAGTCAGATAACGTTTATATGTTCTCCTTAATGCCAACTGTGCAAATAATCATCGATAAGATGCTTATGATTAGCCGTTGTTTGTTTACCTTCAAGCTTTGCGTGTGCCCATGAAACAGCCTGTGAGCGGCAGCACACGCACATATTATGAACATCTCGAAATGCGAATATGATCCTGTGAAAGTTGTTTACAATATTGATCATCAAAAGAGTTTGTAATTTAGTCAAATGTTTACAAATACAAGCGCAGCCGTTTAAAGCTCATTTGTGGTGAATGATGTCAGAATTTACCGGTATTTTGGAATGGATGTGTGAATGCTCTTTTTCCGGAAAATTTCCGTAACGTCCTCGCCTGTGTGAACAGCGCTTTTTTGAACATACCGGTAAAGTCGTTCCGTAAATTTTCCGGATATTTTCCGGTATCACTGTGTGAAAGGGGCTAATGAAGATGCCCAATATGTTTGCATTTTTGGTTTTCTCTAACTTATTTCAGCAGTCAGCATCAGGTGACATATATTATTTTAAACAGGAGAAGCTAAAGTTTCAATCTTTCCCTTTAAAATTCCAATTTTACATTTTTATGACTTAAAAAAAAGATAAATTTTGCAGCATTTTAATATCCATCATTTTATCTTCGTCTGTTGTGCAGCTTGAAACTTCAGGTGTTCAGATGCGTGCACGACGTGTTAATCAGGCGTATACAGAAGACTACCAGAAATTGTATAGACTGGATCGTGGTCACTTATTTCCCAATGGCCATGCAGCGAATAAAGACATTGCTGAATCTACATTCACCCTGACCAATGTTGTACCACAGTATAAAAGCTTTAATGGTGGCAGCTGGAACCGTATGGAGAATGATGTTAGAGAATTAATGGATTCTGACTGCGCAAAAAATCGTCCTGCCTATGTGCTGACTGGAGCTGTGCCGAATCAAGAACATTACTTGAATCAAAAAGTCAACATTCCCACACACATGTGGAACGCATTCTGCTGCTATAATAAAACGAAAAGCACATGGGTATCCCGAGCTCACTGGGCTGCAAACAAAGACGAGAGTGAAGATAAGAAGAAGAAAATCCCTGAAAAAACACTGAAGGAATTACTGCAGTTTCTGGAGGAGAAATACAATTCAGTAGTCACGCTGTTCAACAAATGTTTGTATAACTGAAGACAACAAGCTAAAATTTGTGTTGTTTTATCTACTCTTCTGTTTAAATCTACAGTAGTGCTATGCAATTAATAATGACTAAAAGTATATACAAGCTTGTCAAGGTGGAATGATGATGATCGAAGTATCCTGTTAATAATTATGCCAGCTATTTCATTGACCACTGCATGATGCAAAACAAATAAATGCTTTCAAAATATGCAAAAATTCTACTGAGTTGTTTAATTTTCTGTGATATAGTGTATATTGTCATATGAAACAGGACAGGAATAAAGGAAAACATTGTTGCACGTACATTGATCAGACAAAAAATACAGTATAAACAGTTTTTAAAATGTCAGTTTATATATATATATTAATAAATAATACATATACACTACCTGACAAAAGTCTTGTCGCCTATCCAAGTTTTAGGAACAACAAATAATAACTTGACTTCTAGTTGATCATTTGGTATCAGAAGTTATATGAAAGGCAAAGGCCTCTAGATTACGCTTACCAAAATTATTACCAAAATTAAATATGATCTGCCTTGATTTTTAATTTCTTCATGAGGACAGTAAGGTCTGACTTTGCTTAGACAAAAGTCTATAACTGACAAGTTGTTTTTAGGGTGTGACAGACCTTAACCCTTTGGGGTCTGAGGGTGTTTTGGGGCTCTGGAGAAGTTTGGACATGCACTGACATTTGTGTTGTTTTCAGTATCTTTAAAACATATTAATGGCTAAAGTGTGATAACACTGTAAACAGCACAAGTTGGGCTACAATAATACCTAAGCAGCATGTTTGTATGTGTTTGTATTTTTGAGAAAGGAATGTTTATGCGTGGTAGGGGAAAAACAAAAATTTTGAAGCCACTGTAACAAGGCCGTGAAACACACAGAGAACATTTGTGCACAAGACTTTTGAGAACTGGATCTTGTAGACTTTAAATTACTACATCATTGACTACATCATTGTAAATGACTACATCATTGATTCTCAAATCATTTAAAATGATGTGAGAATCATCTTGTTCACTTGCTCACAGAAAACAATATAATGAATTAAATTTTCTAAGTCACTTTCTGTGTAAAAATGGTTTATGCAAGAAGGCGTTAACTATCATTACTATGCAGGGAGTCACACCTGAGAAGACAAAGACCTGCATAATGAGCTGCATAATGAGCCACCAGACAGGTATGTGACTAAGGGTTTCAAGAAAGAATCTGAGAAAAAAATAAATAAAGTTTATATATATTTTGTTTGCAGTTTATTTAAAATATATTTAACTATCACATAAAATAACTCAATACTAGTTAACCTAATAAACTCAGTTACCACATAGGAATTTTAAACAGAACAGCACCTGTATTGTAAACAAGTTATTTTTATTATATACATATAATAATAATAATACATATTTTATATATATATATATATATATATATATATATATATATATATATATATATATATATATATATATAATTGTTTATTTCATATAACATTACATTTTTCATTATAGGTCTATGTTTATCATTATATGCTATACGTTATAGGATACACTTTGTATAGCAATGAAACTATAAGTGGCCTGTAAGGACATATTTCATATAAATCATAAAGGTTAGAATAAAAGACTTACCAACAAAAATACTGTCCTTTGCTGGGTCTATGTCTGGATGACAGCGAGAAAGCGATGAGATCAGACCTCAGATTCAATGTGTGGCCGCACGTCACAGTTACTTTACTGCAATTTTTTTAATATTGGCTCATCTAAATAAACTTTTCATTCGATTAAAAGCTGAAATATTGCCAGACAGACGAAGCAATTTTCGTTACTTGAAGAGAGCGGCCTCAGTGATAAAATGCGCGCGGGCACACAAACACACACACACAATACACTCTTGTCGACTTATTCATTATTGATGTTTTAACATTAAACGCATCATAATCAAGTGAAAAAAAGAAAAGCTGAACTTTGGAAAACGTGGTTACTGCAGTTGTTGTGATGGTTGCTTTGTTTCTCTGCAGCTGGCTTATTAATGGCACGGCATTGCTAAATCACTCGTTTTAATTTAAAAAAATAAGATATTTATTATTAAACATTGTAAGATGATGGTCGTGTGATTTTTAAAATGAGAGTATGCGTTGCGTATTTTTGGCTACTGATCTTATCTACCCGCGACCCATACATAGTTAAACATCAGGTGTGTTGAAGGTGCATGTATAAATTAGTGTTTCCTGCAGATGCTGCCACCTTTGTCAGGCAAAGTTTGAAGATTGCCTCATTAACATTTTTAGGTTCTTTTTTTTGCATTTGGTTTGAACCCAAAATATAGCCAAACAGGCGCTTTTGCATTGCGTTTTGACACTAAATAGTCCGCCATTCTCTTTCTGTAAATTCGACTCCCCTTGTTCTCCTCATGTGATAAATGAAATATGACGCATTGTAGCTATGTTCAGATTTTAATTAGTCCATGCTCTCGTCTTAAGTAAATTATTTAGAATTATATTTTCTATTTAATTCAAATAAATATTTATTAAAAAAACTAATACTTAAAAAAAAAATGTGGGGACGGCGTCTATCGTGGCAAGCCAACCATCCACTCTGCATCCATCTCTCGCACGCCCCCATACTGAAATGTAACCCCAAACCATGACTTTTTCTTCACCAAACTTGACCTCTTTCTGTGAGAATCTTGGGTCCATGTGGGTTGCAATAGACCTTCTGCAATATTTGTGATGATTCGGATGCAGTTCAACAGAAAAATCTACCTTCTGCCACTTTTCCAAATGATCAACTAGAAGTCAAGTTACATGACTTTTGTAGTGTATTCGTTCTTTATTTTATTATTATTATTATATAATAAATTATAGTTTATATAAAACAACAGAAAAGACCTGTTTTATTTGAAGGAAATGTAATTATTTTATGTTGGACATTATCAAGAAAATAAAAATGTTTTGGAACTGAATCAAATTTTAAAATGCAATTCTTTCTTTCAAAGAAGTGGTGGATTTTTATTTTTAGATGACCAATTCCTTAAATCGTATTGGGGAAAAATGTAAAGTAACATTTTTTTGCTTTACAAGAACCTATACAAAATATCTGGAATGAAATTTGGTAGGAGGGCACAGCCTATAATAAAAATTAGAAACTCTTATTACTAAAATTTTCTCAATAATTTTGAAATAATGTTTAGGCAAATAATGTGCGATCATCATTACTTGCTGGGATCACCAAAAGTAGATAATTTTATCTACATCTGATCATTAAAATTAGTTAGACCATTTTTAGGTCACCCCAAAAGAAAAGTGCAAAATTAGCTTATGCATTAAACATTAGCTGTAGGGTGTAACTGTTGATCCGCCAAACCACAAACATCTACTGTACTGTATAGTGTTTTAGCACATCTGCAAGTGCTTTACACATCTCAATATGATTTCTTTAGGCAAACACAGCAACTAACAAGAAATCATGAAAATGATACACTCAAAAACAAATTTAGGCCTAACAAATGAGATTTAAAATGTCCATCCATTTAGATTACACACTTTTAACATAATTAAACTATTTAACCTAATGTGATTGATATTTGTAAGGAGTTTGGAGCTGCATCAATATTTCCCCAGAGAGTATACTTCCAGCATAAACCACGGCGAATGAAGTTCTGCACAAGACTTTTGGCCAGCGGAGAAATTAAAATGGTCGTGCACAACTAAGTCTGGTTCTCTCAAGGTTTTTTTTCTTCACTCCCATCAGGTGAAGTTTTTTTTCCCTCTCCGCTGTCGCCACTGCCTCGCATGGTTCAGGATTGGTAGAGCTACGCATCGATGAATTGGCTCTTCAGTGTTTGAACTCTCAGTAATGATTAAATCACACTGAACTGAGCTAAACTGAACTGAACTGAACTTAAACACTAAAACCTTAACCACACTGTTCCAGTTACTGAACCACACTGTTCCAGTTACTATGACCATTTATGTGAAGCTGCTTTGACACAATCTACATTGTAAAAGCGCTATACAAATAAAGCTGAATTGAATTGAATTGAATTGAATTGAATATTAAGTGAACCAATCTCATAGAATTGAACTTTTTGCATCTGGCTTTTTTAGTAGATAAATTTATTCAATATTCTTATTTTTTAACTGATTAAATCAGTTTGATTGAGAGGATTTGATTAAGAACATATTTAGAAATAAAAAAAAAATCAAAAAGTAAAATCAAAAAGTTAATGATAAACTTCATGGTGATTAATTTTAGAAAGGTACTGTAAATCATAAAATCAACTCAAGTTCTGAGAAGAGCACAGGATATAAGATCTCTAGAGCAACACACCAATATGTTTGCAAGTCAAAGAGTGTGAAAGAACTTAACACTCAAATTAAGTGTGATGTCTGACTCAGTTCATGCTTCATTATTAATGCCATAATAAATAATGAATAGATTGTATTCATTATCTTACTATAATTTTCTCCACTTGTTTGATCTCCCTGTCCTTCAGTATTGAACAGGCTTTAATCTCCAGAGCTAAACAGAACCATGGTGGTGAAAAGATTAGTGAAAAATCATACTCAAGTAAAAGTACCATTACTTACCCACAAATACAGTGCAAGTAGTGTAAAAGTAGCCCTTTTACCCTCAAGAGTAGTGAGTAGCTAGTATCACACTGTGAAAAGCTGATGTGTTTACATCCAATTTGTACTTGTTGTGTGTGTGTGTGTGTATGTGTGTGTGTGTGTGTGTGTGTGTGTGTGTGTGTGTGTGTGTGTGTGTGTGTGTGTGTGTGTGTGTGTGTGTAAACGTAATATTCTGTAGTGCATTTAGTTATTGTTTAAGACTCATTGTAATTCCAGTCATCATAACAGTAGGCATGCTTCATCTTTTCATCAGTGTAAACAGTCTTTGGGCCATTATATGTAAAGATTTTGGCCTTCTTCTTAGACACTTTAATTTTTAATTTTGCCGCATTTCTTAACTCCTAATGTCGCTAGTTAACACACTAAATGCATTTTCTTTTCCAACACATCCCATAATTTATAAAATATCAACCTCTACTAATTGGTAGATATGTCGGTTTATGGTAAAATTACCGGAATTAATACATATTCTATGAAAAATATGAAGTGTAAAATAATCAAAATAAAACATTTTTGAATACTAAATCATCTTTATTTTTCAAAGTATGCCATAAAATATTTCAAATTTTCATTTAACATGCTTTGTTGTTGTTGTTGTTGTTGTTGTTGTTGTTGTTGTTGTAACAATAAAAGCAAAATCAAGTCGTGCAACAGGATTATGTTTGTTAGATTTTTTTGTAAACCAACAATGCTGTGTAGTTTAAACCATTATTACAAACAGTCAAAATATGGTCAACCATTTGGTAGAGCAGGCAGTTAAAGGGTTAAGCGCCAGGAATTAAACAACAAAAAATAAAGTAGTGACTGCAGGTTGAAGGAAAGTAGAGGAGTAAAAGCACCAATACTGCACTAAAAATGCACTCAAGGGAACGTAAAAGCACATTTTTAAAATGACTTAGCAAATTACAATTTCTGAAGAAAACTGCTCATTACAGTGATTTGAGTATTTGTAATTTGTTACTTTACACCACTGACAGCAGCATGCAATGTTGTTCAGAAATGTTGATTTTTGTGATACAGTATAACAGTTCCCTAGAGTAATGCTAATTGAATTTAATAATTTAATTTATGTCATGATTACTACTAAAATAACTAGGTTTATTTCTTGCTGGTAGCCACTGACTCCCATAGTCATTTTATCTCTTGAAGCTCCTCATTTCTGAACTGCTGAATTGCATGAACATTTTGGCAAGTTTGAAATGTTTAGTCTGAACGTTTGTCAGTACAACCTGCATGGGTAAAAATACAATATGATATTTATATGATATAATTGTTTTTTGATATCTAAATATGATATCTATTGAGCTCCAGCCATAACTTGACTTATACATATTTCCATTATTGCATAAATAACCATCTCGTGTGAATGTAAAAGCATTTTTTATTTTTTTGGCAATTATAAGATTGTTTTTGTGAAATATACTGTTTTTTAAAAAAAGATTTACTTTGATGCTTCACACTTTTACTGATTTTAATAAAGTGCTTCAGCATCATGTATAAAACTGCAGTGCATTGCAAAAATAGCAGGTCTAAATGTCAGATTTATGAAGTTAAATTCCAATTGCAGTTCATTTAGATAATATAAAATAATACATTTAATGTGATATTTTTCAATCAAACATAAATTAAACCCTTTGGTGTCAAATGTGATGTATGATAAAAAGAAAAAAATGTATGAGGATCAAACTTGTGTCAGAATAAAAATACTGGTATATTAAAGTGAACAAACAATGGAACGTGCACTTGTGAATTGATCATTCTGAATTTTGCCCTCTGGGAATATCATATTAATTGACATAGCTTTTATATGTAGTTTACTATGCTACTGTGTGACATTAGTACTTCCTGTGCTAATTTCATAGATATATTTGTTGTGGTTTCCTTACGATCAGTCACTTGGAGACTCAGAAGTAAGATATCCGTCAGGCTAATAAAATGGATCTGGTTTATGTCAATTCTGATTTTGTATGTTCAGCAACTGCTTCAAGTGACAAAAGCTCACATGACAAAGGTAAGAATATTTATTAACAAAATTAAAAGATGAAACTCTTATTTAAAAAAAGAACTAACATCCTATAAGGGATCAATTTACTGATGATTGTTGTTGCAGAATAAATAATTTCTATATCCATATTTTGTGAAAACATATTCTGTCTGTGGCCAGTCTGTTGTACTGTAAATAAGCTGTAGTTTGTATTTTAATAGACACCTATTCTATCAAAATTCACTGTTTTATATTTATGTAAAAACTGTTAATGAGATGTAGATGATGAAATAAATATATTAATTTGATTTGAGGCATACATTTGTAATACTCAAACTGAAAAAGATAGTAATTTTGCAAACTTCAAAATCTGATAAACCACATGTGTCTATTACTGCATTATATTTACTTCACGTTGAGTCTTGTGTTTGGTTTACATTATTAACTACATACAATTTTATCAATTCAAACCCACACGAACGCAGGGAAAACATGCAAACTCCACACAGAAACGCCGACTGACCCAGCCGGGACTCACACCAGCGACCTTCTTGCTGTGAGGCCACAGTTTTAACCACTGCACCACCGTGTCACCCAATACAATTTATTCATAGATTTAAATTAAATGAGAAAAAATTCCCTGATAATATGTCAAATAAGTGTTAGTTGATAATAAATGCATACAAATATAATAGGTCAGGAAAAATTCAACACAACAAAACAGTGTCACACAAAGACACATTTACTTTATCAAAGGAAGCATAAATATGGCTTAGTTGAGACTAAACCTTTCCTTGACTCATTACTGTTTTAACTAAATGTTTATTTGACTTGACCTGATAATTATTAGAGTCTTTATCTGACTTCTAATCACAGGTCAAAAAACCTTCAATAAAGATCATCATCGATGGACTAAAGTTCTTTTGATTGCTCTCACTGTGTGTCTTTTATTTGCTCTCGGAGCTGTCTGCACCCTGGCCGTGTTTATGGCACGCACAGAAACACGTAATTCAGTTTACTCCTGAACTCAAGCCTCAATGCAAGCTTTACACTTTTGCCTACATATTCTGTGGATTAATTTTGTATCTGGTGCTTTTTCTAGATTCAGATTTCAATGTGTCTGTGTCTGATCAAGAACACAATGCCACAGGTCAGTAAAAAAAGCAACCACGAAGTGATTTCATTTCTGCTTTTGTGCACAGAATAAAACTTGTGAAAAACTTGATCACTTACTATATATGCATTCATTCATTCATTTTCTTGTCGACTTAATCCCTTTATTAATCCGGGGTCGCCACAGCGGAATGAACTGCCAACTTATCCAGCAGGTTTTTACGCCCTTCCAGCCGCAAGCCATCTGTGGGAAATACTATATATGCATTTCTATTTATTTATTTTTTTTGCATGCAGATTACAAGGAACAGCTTGATGTGCTGCACATTCAGCATCAGGAGATGCTTCAAAAGCTGAACAGATTAAACGGTAAGTGCTAAAACAGTGTGCTAAAATAAGGAGAGAGAACACATTGCTGCAGCGTCCCAATTCACATACTATCAGGCCTAAATAGTATTCGAAAATAGAATTATTATGCCCCTGTACCCAGTTGGCCCAATGAGGGTGTCTACTGGTGGATGAAGGTTCACTGCGTGTTTGGCCTTTCATGTCAACAATAGCCACATTTCCATTGTCGGGCATAAGCAGTGTGGCAGAAATCATGTCGCATTTGCACTGTCAGGCTAGTAGCTATAAATATATATATATATATATATATATATATATATATATATATATATATATATATATTTACACACACACACATATATATATTTACACACACACACATATATATATATACACACACACACACACACACACACATATATATATATATATATATATATATATATATATATATATATATATATATATATATATATATATATATATATATATATATATATATACACACACACACATACACACACATATACATATATATATATATATATATATATATATATATATATATATATATATATATATATATTTATATTACACTGTGTGTGTGTGTATGTGTTATATATATATATGATACAGAACATTCATAGTTTGAGATGACCTACTCTGTGTGAGTTGGGTGAAGGGGAAAGTGGGTGAACAAGGGATTGTAGGAGAATGAGCTTTCCCTGTGTGGAGGTAAACTAAGCAACATAAGAGTCTGTAAATGAGGTCTATACCAAAAGCTGGCACACTGTTCTGTTACACACTCAAATGTATGTACATTTTCTTCACACTTTTAGGATGTAGTACAAGTAGGCAAATTGGGATACGGCATGTGTAATATAAAATAACTGAACTTCTTTACACAGAAAGCAGCGGCTGTGCACTCTGTGCAGTTCACTGGACTCATTCTGGAGGAAAGTGTTACTACTTCTCTACAGTCAAGATGAACTGGACACAGAGTCGAGATCACTGTGTGACCAAAGGAGGACATTTGGTGATCATAACCAGCAAAGCAGAGCAGGTCAACACTTCATATATTCTTTCTAACACCAAATTTTTTCCCTCTCAAGCTTCACTGATGGTTGAGTTTTGGTTGCATTGGGGTCAGTGGAACTGCTCTTTAGTTGATCATCCTACAACATTACACACATATTGAGCTGAATCGCTTTTGCACAAACTGAAAATACACAAGCGTTCTACCAATATTCTGCCGCCTGCTTAATCATCTTTAATCATTTTCCTGTTCATCATTTTAAAGTGGCTTTAACTAGAGATGACTTGACTGATATACAGCAAAACAACCAAAAGAAGAGAAAAGCAAGAAAAAAGTATTTGCAGGGAACAAATATATTTTGTTCACAAATGTGAAAAAAAAAATACAAAATAGCAGCTAAGCATGTCCTTAATTTTTAATGAAATGTTTGAGAGATTAATTATTTATTTACACTTTTCTGCTCAGAATATTATATGCATCAAAGAAAAACTAAACTTTTTTTTTCTCCATCAGGATTTCCTTGCCTCTAAAATTTCAGTAACCCACTGGATTGGTCTTAATGATATGCACACAGAGGGACGCTGGGTTTGGGTGGACAACCAGCCACTTAATAAATCAGTAGAGTAAGATCTTCATTAATCTTGATAATAAACATACTGTAACTCTATAAAGGCGACTATCAGGCTGCTACTGACAAATATATATTTTTAAAAGATTCTGGATGAAACGAGTGAATGGGAACAATGAACCTGATAACTGGACTAAAAATCATCCCGGTGGAGAGGACTGCGCTTGCCTGGGTCACTCTTTGGGAGCAACTGAATTCTGGAACGATGATCTGTGTACTGCAACGAAAAGATTTGTGTGTGAAGCCGCTGCGGCCATTAATTAAAATGTTATTACAGAATAGTTTTCCCTTGCAGAAAAACCACAAGCTTCGAGTGATAAAATCACATGTAATATTTGAAGAACAGACATGTAAAACATGCGCTTTTGGATCTTTGTCTTTGTGAAGTCCATATAATCACCTGTGGACGAGTGGAAATCCGATTAAAAGTTTCACATAAAAATGTTTAAAAAGCACAGAAGACTCTTTTTCACGTTATTGCACGCTGACATTTGTCTCAAACTTTTGCCGATCAGAAGGTCGTACCACATTTTCTTTATGCTTAACATTTGAAATTGTAATGCCTAACAACCCACTAAAGACTATTGCATTGTGCAAATGATTATTTTGTGTGTGTGTGTGTGTGTGTGTGTGTGTGTGTGTGTGTGTGTGTGTGTGTGTGTGTGTGTGTGCAAATGTTTCTATTAAAACTAAATCTTTTGAGCTATAGGAAAATAAAAATGTTTGAGTGTTAGAAGACCATAACATCAGTTTTAGAGTTTCACAGGAGAGGATGCAGCTGATAAGGTCTGACTGGTCACCTTTTTTGTGCAGAATCATGGTTAACTTTGTAAATCCCCACAAATTTGTCTGACAAGCATGCTACTTTGCAACCTTTTTCAATGCCATGCAGTTTTCATGTACTCATTCATTATAATGATTTAATTTTATCTACAGAAATAATTAGCAAAATAAAATCTACTTTTTTTAAGCATGTTTCTCTTTTGGCTGGATGAATGTGCATGTGTCTGTGGGCGTTTGTGTTATATATTTGTGTTTGTGACTGTGAATCCAGTAGCGTAACAGAAAAAACGACAGATCAAACTGTTGTTTTATGTGTGCTGACTGAGTAACTGACTAATGCATTAAAACTAGGGTGTTCAAAATAATAGCAGTGTGGAGTTTAATGTCAGAATTCATTCATAGTGTGAAAAAAGAGGAAAGTCCCACCCATAAGTGACAATCTCTCTCTCATTAGAAATGGACGTTAGCCCTGTTTTGAATCTGCCACTATGCTGAGACATAGGCATTTGTAGCTCTGCCCTGTTTTGAAAAGAGCACAATCTCATTTGAATTTAAAGCAACAGTCACCAAAACAGCACAATTATGATCAAAGTCTAAAAGGGGCAGTTTCAAAGAGTTTTAAACATTATTTGTGGGCTATTTTGAGCCTAAACTTCAAAAACACACTGTACGGACATCACAGACTTAGGGTGTACTCACACTACGTACAGTTGTCTTGAACCGGCTGAAGCACGCATGTCTCTCCACCCGTCTCACCCCATGGCCCGCATTCACATTAAATTCGGGCCTGGGCATGCTTATGTCATCGATGATGCGCTGTTCAGAAGGCGCTCTCGCTCAGCCCAGTGGAGATTTCGCTAGTTATATTGTTTTAGTCTTTTGGGTAGCAGTGACACACAGTCAAATATTTCGCCAAACAGATCTGCCACTTTTGACGCTCATCATAAAGTCCTCATGCTTCAGGAATTAGGAGGTTTGCTGAAGGTACAGCTGTTGTGCAGTGAGGGGTTTGCGTCTTTTTTTTGATTAATAAATCCATATCAAACAGTCCCTTAAAAGTCACGTCTCATCTTCAGTTTCACTCAAGCATGCTTTGCACTCACACTACAAGTGTACCACGTCAAAGCCCAAGTGAACCCCGCTCTGGCACACCCCTTCCAACCAGACCAGGGCTGGCCAACTGAACCATACCTGGGCCTAATTCAGAGCACTCGCACTTCTCAAACGATCCAGGAAACAGGCCTGGGCACAGTTTGGATAGCATAGTGTGAGTATTCCCTTATGTTACATCATAATAGGTCCCCTTTAAGCAAAAAAAAAAATTAAAGATTCTAATATGAAAATAAAATGTGGTCAATGCAATGAAACCTTGTGTCTTGTTATTACAATGGTATTTACTCAATATCTAATACGCGTGTTCTGTACAACTTGCACAAATTTAGCAAATATTCTTTATAAGCTTCCCATTAAATAACAACTATCTACAATGCCTGAGGGTTGTAGCTTTAGACAGATGTATAGTTGGTCAAGATTGCTCATGTTCTTTCTGATGTAATCTATTCGTAATCACTGAAATATGCAAAAACAGCACTCCAGTGTGTCCACGTCCTGACGCTGGCTAATAAGGGTCTTTGCAATCAAAAATGACCATTGAAAAATGAATAGGAAATGACAACAATAGAAATATTTGGTGAAACTTTCAGAGAAAAATCTACAGATCAGCCATACAGCAGGAAAAAAAAACATTTAGTGATTAGGTCATAATGCTGTTGCAACCGTTTTTTTAATCTCAAATGTATAAGGCAGGTCCCAAATATAAGGGATGTATACTGAGTCAACTTCATTCCTTCCTGTCAATAAAAATGACCCTTAATAAGACTTCCTTTTTCCTCAACAACCTCAACAAGCGCTCAAATCTCAGCAAAGTCTCAAGTTCACAGAAATGGGTTCTGTCTATGAAAATTCTGTGTTCGCCTTTTCAACAGGTAATTCTGATGAAAATGACTCCCAGTACAAAGGTAAGACTGGAATGGTACCAGTACGCATTCATTTCTATTGGTGTACACTGCAATCAGTATCATACAAATGAATATAAATTTGTTTCAAGTTAGTTTATTATAAATATAATTCTAAAGATGCTGCGAAGAACACATATATATATATATATTTTAGTAAGTTAGAGTCATTTGAATATATTTTTCAGTATATTTTCTGTTATCTTTTGATTAACAATAGTTGTGTAAACATTCAGGCAAGTGTCAAACAAATATTTTAAAAAGCTGAAGCTTTAAAATGTATTCTCAGATTGCATTTAAAAAGAGTATTTATACAGAATTAATATATTTATGTGTAAATGTAATGTAGGCACAAAATTGTGTTATTTACCATTTTAATTGTGTTATTATTACAAATGCTTATTCAGTCATTTGAGTATATTAATATCTAATCTCATAATTCTTTAATTTTTTGAAGTACTGCTGAATGTACTAATACACATTATGGTAAAATAATATCTTTCATACCTTATATGTGAATGATGTGTATTTAATATGTCTCTTTTAATCTATACATTAGTGATAATGAGGTTGTAGTTTTATTCAATTTAAAATAGAGTACAGTACACTCTCAAAGATCAAACTTTCCTTTTGCATGTCTAAAAGTTCAACTTTTTGTGCGGTGGTTATCATATTCCTCTGCCTACTGAGTGCTACCGTAGGTGCCTTTGACAGTGTGGAACGTTTCATCGACATTGTGTGGACAAAACTTGCAAACATACAGTGCATCGCTTCAGAGTCACAGAGTTTGGCAAGCTGAACGCATTCTGTACTGTACAGGAGACATGGCACAGAAGAGATTGATTGACAATGGTCCACAGCCAGTCAGGATACAGAACACAATGTGCTAATCAGGATGCAGAACACAATGCATTGTAGATAAAAAGCATATTAAATTACACACACAAAACATCTGTGACAATGCAAGGCTATGAAAAGTGAACCGTGTTTTTCCGAGGAATCACTGTACAAGAAAAATAGTTGAAAGAACGTTTTTACATGCTAAATGTGCTTTAGAATATCAACACTTGTAGGAAAAGTATACAATTTAAACTGTCCTTAAATATCAAAATTGAATGCTATTAAAAACTAAAAAAACTGTTTTAAAAACAGCCATGAAAGTGTTTCTGTCTCTTTCAGTATACTTAACTGCAGTTTAATTATCTGTATATCTCTGAGCTAATTATTATGCACCAACCTGTGAGATCTCTTCGCTCTATGGATCGTCTCTATTTGCAAGTTCCTAGATCACGCTTAAAATGTCGAGGTGATAGAGCTTTCTCAGTAGCAGCTCCAAGACTCTGGAACGATCTCCCACTCTCTGTAAGAACAGCTCAAACTTTCGAGTCTTTTCAGAGGTCACTGAAAACACACTTATTTTCTTTAGCTTTTAATCATGTGATATGAGTTTATGTATTTTGGTTTTATGTATATTTTACATGCTTTTTTATTTGATTTTATGTACAGCACTTTGGTAATCCATTGTTTTTTGTGAAAGTGCTATAGAAATAAAGTGAGTTGAGTTGAGTTAACTGCAGTTTAATTGATTAAATATATAAAATCCCTGAGATCCTTTGTCTTAGCCATGACTATTCACCAACCAACTGCAGAGAGCTTCTGTTAAGTTAATCAAAACAGCAGTTCTAAATTATTCAGGGTAATTAAGATGCTTTAGAACAGCTTGGACTATTTGAAATGTCATGCAACTTTAGATTTTTCCATTGACTGTGAAAGTTTACTAAGAGTATGAATTATTTTAGACATGCCACTTTTTGTTCAAAATGTAAATAAATGCAAAGAAATATTTTTTGCACAATGATGCCTCTTGTAAATGGTCTTTTTGAGAGAATTTGTGTCATTTTTGGTCAAAATAAAACTCACTGGTTGAATAAAAGTAACTTTAGGTCTAAATTTTCCATGGCTATGATTTATTTTGCACTTGACTTTATATATACACATTTATTTATTTAATTATTTTTTGCAAGACAAGTTCCAGATAGAAATGATACGGCTATTTAAAGATTCAGAGAAGTTTTTTGCTTTATCTCATCAAATTTCTAACCGCAGGTCACTTCAGCAATTACCGAGAAAGTAAAAGAGAAGTCAATACTGCAAAGTGGACAAAAGTTCTGCTGATTGTTTTTGCTGTGTCTCTGGTTTTTGCTCTTGGAGGTCTCTGTGCTGTAAGGATACAGTGTGAGTATAACTAGTGTGTGTGTTTGTGTATACCTTGTATTCCTAATGTGTATATGTATTCCTCATGGGTACCAAATGTCCCTACAAGTATAGCAATACATTTTTTTTGTTCCATGAGGAAAACATCTAATAAATCACTAAAACTGCAGATTATTTCTTGTTAGGGTTAGTTTAGGAGTAGGGTTTGGGTAGGGGGAGAATATGTACAGTAGAAAAAAATCATTACATCTATGGGAACTCTCTATAAAGGTATGTGTGTGTGTGTGCTGTGTCTGCAATAATAGGCAGTCTGCATGTTTAGAGAAGACAATGTCATCTCTGTCTTTAATTTGCAGATATTCCCTTATGTATTTATTTATTTGCTCCTTTGTGCAGAGGTGATCTGAGTGTTTTAATATTGCCCTGTAAAAGATATTCAGTGATTGTATTTTATTACACATTGCTTGAACTGTGAAACATACATCTTTGTGATTATATGGATATACGGTGTTGCATCTATAAATAGTATTAGTCATTCCAAATAAAAAAAGTAACAACGTGTATGTGATATCACTATTACTGCCACTGATTGTGTTTTGGCTTTAATCAGATGTCAGTGTTTCAGCGCAGTTGTCTGCCCAGGAAACTAATGGCACAAGTGAGTAAACCCTATTTAATGCACCCAACATACTGTAAGTGTGTATGCACTGAAGTACCCCAAGGGGGAGACACTTCTCATATTTGGTGTTTCTATACAGGAGCTTCTGTCGTGTGCACCATTTTTATCTGCTCAAATTTGCATCCCTATTTTTATTTTGTGAATTGCAAATAATGTATTTTAGTTACAGAGATGTTGTGAGATCCACCAACATTCTAAAATATATAAAATAAAATGTTGACCAAAATCTTCATTCATACATTTATTTTCCTTCAGCTTAGTCTCCTGTTTATCAGGGTCGCCACAGGCCGAATTAACCACAAACTTACCCAGCATATGTTTTACACAGCGGATGCCCTTCCAGCTGCAACCCAGTACTGGCAAACACCCATACACTCTGACATTCACACACACTCATACACTACGCCCAATTTAGTTTACTCAATTCACCTATAGCGCATGTGTTTGGACTGTGGGGGAAACCAGATCAGCCGGGAAAAAAGCACGCCAACACAGGGAGAACATGCAAACTCCACACAGAAATGACCACTGACTCGAACCAGCTGTGAGGCAACAGTGCTAACCACTGTGCCACCATGCCAAAATCTTATTTATACTTATTTTTGTTTATAAGTGTTCTTATAATTTACTATAATCATTTAAGAATCTTTTTTTTGTTGGTGTCGTTTTTTACCAGTCATGTCCAGACAGCTTGACAAACTTACAGCCAACTTTACCACAGTTAGAGATCATCTCCACATTAATGAATGTGAGCTGTACTTTCAGCTTAAACCCATTTTGATTAAATCTAAGTATATTGATTTAATGTATATCTCCTTCATTTTTATAACTGTCTCTGTAAAGTGCTGATGAAAGAGCTGACAGCAAACTACAGCCGAGTTAAAGAACAACTGTCCATTTCTGAAGGTGAGCTGATCATCTATCAAGAATTGAAAGTTTTTCTAAATCATGAATCATTTTAATTTCCTCCTCATGTGTTGCTGCTTTTACTGTCACACAGAGACGGTTAGAAAGCTGAGCAGATTTAATCGTAAGTCTTTAAACTTGAGTAAAGTATCTTCAAGAAGCACAACTACCAGGAATAAAGAATGACTGAACCTCTTCTACACAGAAAGCAGCGGCTGTGCGATCTGTGCCATTCACTGGACTCATTCTGGAGAAAAGTGTTACTACTTCTCTACAGTCAAGATGAACTGGACACAGAGTCGAGATCACTGTGTGACCAAAGGAGGACATTTAGTGATCATAACCAGCCAAGCAGAGCAGGTCAACACTTCATATTTTTGACCTTTTATAATTTCTGAGTGAACTAAGCAAAGAAAAAAAGATTCTTTAGATTTATTCTTTAGAAATCAGAAACATCAAAGATGGCACTTTAGTTTAAGTCACAATTCATGCTACTGACTGGCTTATTACCTGCCTATTATTAAGATATTAACTGTTTATTAGTAGGTATAACGTTTAAAGTATGGATTTATTCCACATCCCTAATCCTACACAGTGCATTTCTTTTCTCCATCAGGAGTTTCTAACCTCTAATGTTAAAGAGACTCACTGGATTGGTCTTAATGATTTGGACACTGAGGGACGCTGGCTTTGGGTGGACAACCAGCCACTGAGCCAAACAGAAGAGTAAGATCTTCATGTATCAACCCGGGCTCATTGTGGAAACGTAGTCCCGTGGACGTTTCTGGAGACCGCGGAATACGTCCCGGCGGGTACGTACGGCTGCAGTTTTTGTTTTTGCGAATCCGCGAGAGGCCGCTGTTGTGTGCTTTTTCTCATCTTGAACGTCTCTTGCGAGTGCGGTTCGCGCCCGCGCTGTTCTCGCGTCAACTCGCCAGAGGCCGCTGTCCGACTGACCGGATAATTGACTGCGCGACCAGCCAATCGGCTGACCGCCCTCCTCTTTCCCTGAACCCAACCAATTTTACTGATTGACCCGCCCGCCCGCTAACTTCCCTAAACCCAGGCAACAGTTTACAAAAGCCGTCCAAAAAAAGAAAAGCCCTGATTTTTTTATCTACCACGTTTTCGGATTTCACCGCGTTCTCGCCCTGTTATGAAACTCGTTCACTTAATTTTTGGGATTTTGTTTTTGTCTTACCTCATTGCTGGAACTGCTCTCCCCCGGACTCGAAACCGATCGCTGTGGTCAACTTCTCCTCTCTGCGTCTCGAGACTCGAGCGCGAAAGGGAACAGCGTCACACTGCCCCGCAGCGTTCGCTTGAAAAAAAATAAATGCAGCAGTACGTACCTCCCGGGACGTATTCCGATGTCTCCAGAAACGTCCGCGGGACTACGTTTTCAGAATGAGCTTGGGTTGTCATGTATTGTTGGCTTTCATACATTATTAAAATGAATCTTGGAAAATTCCAGATTGTTGCCAAACATATGCAATCTTTCTGCAGATTCTGGATGAAGCGAGAGAATGGGGTCAGTGAGCCTGATAACTGGACTAAACAGCATGTGGACGGTGAAGACTGCGCTAGTCTGGGTCACCCAGACGGAGAGACAGATTTCTGGACTGATGCTTACTGTTTTGAAGAGAAAAGATTTGTGTGTGAAGCTGCAGCAGCTGTTTGATCCAATCCTGCTGTCAAAATACACTTCTGTTATTAGTATCACGGCTTATAAACAAAGTAATTTTCACAAAGCTTATTAAATGAACTGAATGGCTTATATTTTGAGACTGTGCTTCATGAAGCATTACAGAGACTGTATATTAGGGGTGTCAAAAATAATCGTTTTTTCGGTGCACTGCGATGCAGACGCGGACAGTTCGGTATCGGTTCAGTAATAATCATAACCGGTTATTACTGACGTCATTTACCTCATATGCGCTCTGTCGCGAGGGAGGCGATCGCGAGTATTTACAGCGCTTTAACTACTTAAAACTCATAAACTGTCCACAATTTCACTGTGTGTGTTTGCTGGATCAGTCTTTCACTGACATATACAACAAAAGCCCCTATTTCACTGAGATCGAGAGATGAAAGTAGCCTACTCCATTTCTCTCTCTCAAGCGCGCTCTGTCTCTGTCTCTGTCTCTCTCTCTCTCTTTCTTTCTCACACAAACACAGTGCGTGTCTGCAGAGTTTTCTCCACCGTGTCTATCATACATCAGCTGTGAGATCGCCGCTGCCGCCTGCCGCTTATCAGCATCACTCATCTGTGAAGAACGCAGCGCGCAAGAGCCTATCGCAACCGGGTTTTTTTTAGGGTGTGACCAATTAAAGAGGTGTAAGAGAACTAGACAAGGATCAGAAATTGAGCTGGATATTAATATTTGTTTATATTATTTGCTAAATGCTCGTTTTGTTTAAAGTTACAGTTTATATATCTGACTGTTTGCATTAAATGACAAAATTGTATTACAAATAGTATATAAATATAAATATATTCATACATTTTAATACAAGAAATGCTGCTGTGAAGAAAATATAAAACTGTGTATGGAAAGCACCGTCAATGCACCGTGATGCACCGAAATATCGAATTGAACCGAATTGATGGCATGATAATCGTAACCGAACCGAACCGTGAGACTAGTGTAGGTTCACACCTCTACTGTATACTCAGGTAAAATTATGCTGCAAAATAAAAGCATTAAAAATATGTGAATTGAGCTGTTGTGTGATTTGTCTTTTATGCAGTTTAGTGCTAATCAAGTACACAATATTTCACAAAAACATTTACTTAAAAGCACATAAACTTCAAATGGCCCAATAAAAATGTTCGTGGGCAGATTTACTGAATGGCAAATTCAATAAAAGCACAGATAGTTCTTTCAGCATAGAAGGTTCAAATGTGCATGTTAATATGGAAAACATTTGCAATTGTTAGTGAATAAAACCCAAACGTCTCCAATTTCCAGAATCACCAACACAATATGCAAAGTAAATGCTGTTTCACTGCCAAAACCAAAGTATTTTCTTGGAAATAGTGGCAGATTTGTGCTACTAAACATCTGCTATACAATGATCTGCTAGACAACGAATAATAAAAAAGAAAAATTGGTTAAATTAATGGTGCATTCAAACTTGTATTGTTGATCACATCAAAGGTTTCCACTACAGGTTTTACTCTGTTGACAAAAAGAAATCTTTGTCATTTTGACTTTCCAAACTGGGCACTGGTGGCTGAAGTCACTAAAGAGTAAATAATAGAGTTTATAAATGGTAAAAAGCAAAAGCAAAACTGCACTCTAAGAAATGATGGGTTGTATAAAATATGAACAAAACTTACTGTTGTTGTTTTTTTTTATTATAACTTTTTTTTCTTAACCCAACTACTAGGTTTGTCCATATTTGATCCAACACTAGGTTAATATGATCCAGTATTTTATAGAGTGTAATGTAAGGTTATTTTGCCTCATTAAATCCCTTCTTCAAAGCTCAGTCTTGTAATGTCTCTGTGAACGGCTGGATGGCCTGTTGTGGAAAACTGTACTTCTTCAGCTCTAATAGACTGAACTGGTCAAGCAGAGATGCCTGTGTTTCTAGAGGAGCTGATCTGGTCACCATAATCAGCCAATCAGAACAGGTAAGTCAGATAATTTACTGAAGAATTAAAATTAGATGTGCAGCACATCCATACATAATGAGTGCAGTTGGAAATAAAAAAAAATAGAGCAAACAACATGCTGAAACACTGAAACCGCTTGAACCTTAAGAGGAAGAAGTGGAATAAACCACAACCAAAACCACAGCTTCCCGCACAGTTACTAATTGCAGTGTTGCACAAAATTAAAAGCTGTAGATTATGTACTTCTGGCTTCATTTTGTAGTGTCTGACTTGTTTACATATTTGTCCATCAGGTTTTTTTAAGTTTCTTGTATTAAAGTAAGCCATTGGATTGGTCACAGTGATCTGGAGACTAAAGGACGTTGGGTTTGGGTGAACAAGCAGACTCTGATTGAAACTGGAGTACAGTAAGAACTGTCTGTCATAAATACCCAAATATGTGACCCTGAAACACAGAATCAGTAAGGGTAAATTTTTTCCAGTAGTCAAAAATACATTGTGCATGACAAAAAAAGTAGATTTTACTTTTATGCCAAAAATCATTCAAATATAAAGATATTTTGTACATTTCAGACAGTAAATATCAAAACATCATAAGAATATGCATTGCTAAAAACTTAATTTGGTAGTTTTCTAAGTATTTAGATTTTTCTAAATCTAAGTTTACAGATACTCAAATAGTCATTCATTCATTCATTTTCCTCTGACTCTCAGAGGTAGCCACAGCCGAATAAACCGCCAATTGCTCCAGCAAATGTTTTACGCAGAGGATGCTCTTCCAGCCACAACCCAGTACTGGGAAACACCCACACACACTCATTCAAACACACACTCATTCAAACACACACTCATACGCTACGGCCAATTTAGTTAATTCAATTCACCTACAGTATAGCGCATATGTTTGGACTGTAGGGGAAACCGGAGCTCCCTGAGGAAACCCAGGCTAATATGGGGAGAACATGCAAACTCCATACAGATATGTCAACTGGACATCAAACCAAGAATCTTCTTGCTGTGAGGCGACAGTGCTTACCACTGAGCCAATGTGCCAACTCATATATAGTCATCTCAGCCAAATATTCTAACAAACCACACATAAATGGAAAGAGTGTTTTTTTTTTACTTTCATAGGATGTATACTTCTCAATTTCTAAAAAAAAAAAAAAAAAAAAAGTACATTTATGACTGGTTCAAACGTGTCAACATTGGGATGTGTAAGAGGATACATGTGCACATTTAATTCATTTTAAAGTGCTTTTAAACCTAAATAAAAC
This sequence comes from Danio rerio, assembly GCF_049306965.1. Lineage (NCBI taxonomy): Eukaryota > Metazoa > Chordata > Actinopteri > Cypriniformes > Danionidae > Danio > Danio rerio. The sequence continues at coordinate 3,680,151 of NC_133194.1, read as the reverse complement.
AAAAGCATAATTCTCTTGAACAGCTATTGAACAGCAGAATCAGCTCTGTGCCCTACAGCTCTGTGTTGGTGTTACCACCAACTTTTAGAAAACGATTAAAAATACTGGAGAAATACAGAAAAATAGAGATGATAGTGGTGTACATAAGTAAAATATAGAATAATCCCACAGAAATTGGGAGGGTTGACACACAGGTATGCTGGTTTGTGGTCCAGAGTCACATTTGAATTATGTGAAAATGTGTTATTAACTTTGTTTGTGTGTTAAAGGTTCTGGTTCAGAGATAGGCAGAATGAGACTGATAACTGGAGAAACGAGGATCCGTCTGGAGAGAACTGCGCTAGTCTGGGAGACTGCAATGGAAACTTTCACTATTGGCTTGATGCTTCATGTAAAAAAAAAAGAAAAGGTTTATCTGTGAAAGAAATATTTGCCTGTATAAGTGGTTGTGATGAATGAAATTTATTAAGAGTTTGCTCTAGGAGAAGAAATATTTTAGATTTGCTTTCCTATGTCGGTTTAAATTTAATGCAAGCTTTATTAACACAAATAGTTAAACAACTGTGTACCTTCAAGTCTACCGATGTGACAGTTTTTTTTTTTTTGTGAGAAATAGAATGTAATTAATTAATATTTGCATTTTATAACATGTAATTCTTATCTGTTTTGTCATTTTCTGCTTCTTTTTTCTTTTCTCCACTAGAGGTCCCTAATATCCATGTGTCCTGTCTTTACTGATGATGCAATTATGTGTGAAGTTCCTCATTTGTAAATCTTTAAATGATTAAAATGATTAAGTGGTTTTGAATGCGTCATGGTTGTGGTTGGCCTGCTTTAAAAAAAAAAACTGCTGATCTACTGGGATATTTATGCACAACATCTAGGGCACAGGTGTCAAACTTAGTTCCAAAAGGATCGCAGCTCTGCACAGTTTAGTTCCAACCCTAATTAAACACACCTGATCAAACTAATTGAGTCCTTCAGGCTTGTTTGAAACCTACAGGTAAGTGTGTTGGAGCAGGGTTGGAACTAAACTGTGCAGGGCTTCGGCCCTCCTGGAATTGAGTTTGACACCCCTGACCTAGGGTTTTACAGTACATGATTGGACTGAAAAAATAAAAAATATGAGCAGCAGTTCTGAGAGAAAAAGTCAGAGGAGAATCACAGGACTAACTCAGCTGATAGAAAGACAACTATAATTAAAAAAAGTAGCCATTCAATACAACCAAAGGTTACAGTAGAGCATGTCTGAAACAGAATGTCACACATCTAAACTTAAAAAAAGATAGAGTAAGCAGTAAAAACAGAAGTATCACAATTCTGAGAATAGCTGACAAGTTTAAAGAGCTGAACACTAAAAGACTTTCAAAAACTTGGTTGAAAATGGTGTGAAGTTTTAATCATCCAAGATAATGTTTTATAAAGATTTTGAATGTTTTTTCAGCAATATCACACTATCTACAGTGTCAAATATCAGCGCATCGAAAATGTAATCCGGATATATAAAAGCACAACAAACAAGAAATTCATACTGTACGTCTTTTAGCAAACAAAACTTGAGCTGTTTCAGAGCAATACTACTGTGTTTTATACCTGAATTAAACAATTCTGATTATGTGTATATATTAATGTGTATATATATATATATATATATATATATATATATATATATATATATATATATACAAATGTCAACCTTGCCATAAAAAAATAAGTTTTCACCGAAATAGAGAAACCTTTTCGACATTTTTTCTGTAAGCAAATATTTTTAAAAATGCTCAAAAATGTCTCTGTTAGTTTCAAAATATTATATTTAATTTGCCAAAATCACACAAGTGACAATTTCATAGCTGTCAGATCCATAACGGAAAAGTCACATCCATAATGACAGTTTTCTCATAAATGCAAAAATGTCAAATAAAATCAACCATGTTTGTTCTATAGTTAATCGACTCATATCTGTTTGATTTTTATTGTTTCTTTTGGGTTGTGCAGTGTAATTGACAGAATTTCTACAAAGTATGCTGTTTTCTGTTAACTTGTTTTGTCACATCCATAATGCATGTTTACTTTCCTCATTTAATGTATAAACATTTTTACAAAGTGATACTTTTCTGATCCCATAACTCCCATAAAATATAAACAGATGTGTCAATATAATATTAAAGTATGCTTTCTATTTGAATTTATGTTTCGAGTTTTTACTGCAAATGTCACATGATTAGATTCAACTTTATTGTCATTACACATGTACAAGTACAATGCAACGAAATGCAGTGGTATATATATATATATATATATATATATATATATATATATATATATATATATATATATATATATATTTTTTTTTTTTTTTTTTTTTTTTTTTTTTTTAACAGCCATTACTGAAGTACTGGAAAACAACAAGAAGTATCAGGGAAAAGATTACTTACAAAACTGTCAGGGCAAAATACCAAACCACCCACTTTGGAACATCAGCCATTAAATAGTTTTATTTTATAAAAAGGCTAAATCTAAATGTGTGAAATTTGAGACGCTTAAAGTCGCCATGAAATCCAAAATTTGCTCTCCTTATTTTTATATGTATATAGTAATGCTTGTTATAAATGATGTTGCCCTCATAGTCTTTTATTTAATCCCCTAACCCTTCTTCTTGAAACAAAATGACTTTTCTTAATTTCTGGTCACATGGAACACTTTTTGGGAGAGGCTATCAGGGTGGGTCTCGTTTCTGCCCTGCTTTCATCCATTCATAAATTTTGATGAATTTTCCTCTGTTCAATCAATCTTACAACAGTCAAATCAGTTCCCAAATGAAAGAAATCATGCACTGCCCTACATTTCTTTCTCATTTCAGGACTGTTTCAGTTGGATGCATGCCATTTCTTACTATAATATTAGGTCTATAAATGCATTAGATGGTCTCTGAGCTTTGAAGTTCAAGTACAGTGTCTAAACTGGGATCCTTCGTTGCTAGAGAACACAAACCCTTTTCATGATTCCTTATTTCAGAGAATATTATGAGCTTAAACATGGCACATACTCTGACTGATAACTTCCTGTCTATATTAATAAGAGTGGCTTTTATGAGACTTCTTCCTTATTCTCAACCAGCACTCAAGTGTCAGTGAACAGATCTTCTGTCAGACTCATGAAATGGAGTCAATCTATGAAAATTCTGCAATATTCCTATCAACAGTTGCTTCAAGTGAAGAATGCTCTCCAAACAAAGGTAAGGCTGAGATGTTATCATTACGCATTCTTTTACATTTTCATGACCTAGTAACTGATGGAATACAATTTATAGTAATCGAACAAATGTATTTTCCAGATACTCTAGTCTATATTAGCTTACATTCACTCAAGGTATAGGGTTGTACAATATTTTGTTTCTGCATCGATAGAGCAATGTGATCATTCGCAATAGTCACATCGCGAACATACGCAATGGTGAGTCTGGATTACAACTCATATTAGCCACTCATAATCATTTTGCAAGTGTTTTTTGAGGCCTGTGACTGTGTGAGGGTTTCAATAGTATTCGGGCATAAGAAATTGTACAATTAGTAACTGACAAATTAATAACAATTGAATTGTTTATAAAAATGAAGACTATTCAGTATTACATTATTTTACATTTGATTATTCAATTACTGTATACCTAAATACAGTCTGACTCATTAGATATCATTCAATCGCTGTTTATTTAATTGGTATCTTTTTCTTTATTAAATGTATCTACGTTTGTAGATTTGCTTTTTATATTTTATGCAGATGCACTCTCCTACAGAATCATCCCAACCAATGGAAAATGATTAATTCATTCTAAATAGTTATTCAACACATCTAGTGAAATTGTATTCATAACTCAATATATATTGCAGAATAAAATATTTTGCAATGTTAGATTGTTCCAATATTGTGCAGCTCTAAGAATTACTGTACATTAAACCTAATCATGTATGATCTGGGAATCATATGTTGTCAAAATTGCTGTATTAGTTAAAATTTGTCTTTTTGGGGTAAAAAATAATAATGCTTGCAAAACTTATACGTTCAGGGAAAAAAACTGCGATGTTGAATGCAATACAAGTTGCTTTATGTAATAAATGAAAAAGTGAACATGTGAAGTTCCCCATTTAAGTTTCTGCAAGCAATTGAGTGCTCAAGATGTTGTGAAGTGATCTTTGTCTCAATTACTATACAAGGATTTGAAACAAATACACATTACATGGACTATTGTGTTTTATGATACAGATTCATTTCAAATAATCAGTTTGAAACTTCTAAGATAGAATAATTTAAAATTGACACAATTAAACTTTTAATAGACCAACATTTTCAAATTGTGTAGAAATGTTTATAACTCAACTTTGACAAAAAGTACTTCAAGACAGAAATGCTGCACTGATATTTTTATTTCTGATATCAGAAAAATCCACCAGCAACGAATGTGTGCGGGAAAGAGAGGACACTTCCTCAAAGAGGACCTCAAAGATTACTAAAGTTCTTCTGTTTGTTCTGGGTTTCACACTTGTTATTTCTCTTGGAGGTCTCTGCGCTCTGTGGATAATTTGTGAGTAGCAGGATTCACAGTTATGAGGAGTACATTATTTTAGTAGGCAATCACTGGCAAAATAAACCTTGATGTTGATCTCGTATGCTCACGTGTAATTAATTTAGTGCAAAGCACTTCTAGATTTAATTCTTAGATCACTTTAGTCTTAGGTGTGAATGAAATAGATTTTCCTCTGTAACTGTTGTTTCATCTTTATTCAGATACTAATGCACTTGCTGATTCTGGTTCACTGAAAGAGCAACTGTCAGCTCAAAAGCTCAACAGCAAAACTCTTAGAGACGGTACAGTTCATGTTTGAGACATTTCATTCACAGTAGTTCACTGAACAAACTCACATCATAACCTGTTTTCCTCATGTCTTTAAGATCTGATGAGAGAGCTAGAGGAGCTAAAAGACAATTACACGCACGTTAGAGAACATTTAGTGCTTTGTGTTGGTGAGTTGGCTTTGGTTTTACTGTTTTTTAATACAGCTCTAAAAATAGCCTTATCTTTAATTCAAATATTCATCCTTGCCTTTTCATCAGCCATGAAGGAAGAATTTCATGATCTTACATCCAGATACAAAATACTTCGAGATTTGCTGTCCTACTATGATGGTGAGTTTCAGTTTACATACTGACTGTAACACATTGTAAAACTACTGTAGTTTCACAGGTTTACGTATTCTTCACAGCTCAGTCTTGTAATGTCTCTGCGAATGGCTGGACAGCTTGTCGTGGACAGCTGTACTACTTCAGCACTAGTAAGTTGAACTGGTTCAGCAGTCGAGACGCCTGTGTTTCTAGAGGAGCTGATCTGGTCACCATAACCAGCCAATCAGAACAGGCGAGTCAGACCATATCAGATGTAAACATAATGAAATAGCAAACAACATGATTTGCAAATGATAAGATTTAAGTTTTGATCACACTTTATTCTTACATTTATCATAAAGAAAATAACAATGCTATATATTCTCCAGGATTTCCTAGTCTCTAAAATTACAGAGTCTCACTGGATTGGACTTAGTGATCTGGAGACTGAAGGGCGTTGGGTTTGGGTGAACAACCAGACTCTCAATGAAACTGGAATACAGTAAGAACTCTGCTTGTTTGTATTTTATTTGTCTTCTTAAATGGTGTAATTACCCATTTCACAGGCATTCAAACATTTATATTCTGATTGCTTCATCATTTTAATTTTCCAAAAGTTTTTATTTTATTATTTCAATGTCTTAACACTGCAAAACCAAATGTAATTTGATTTGATTTAACCACACAGCATCAATGGTCAATATGTCGTGGCTCCCAACAAATTGTGCAATTTCATAAAAATATATATGTACAAAATGAAATGTATTAAATGGTTGCTCCTGAACGGATTTAATGGCTGACACTGAAAACTACCCTATTATAAACTGATTTAAAACCTGATCTTGAAGACTACATTAGGTCAAGCAACCTCTACTGGAGCACTTGAGATGATCTAACCCTGATAGGGCTTTTTAAAAATATTATTATAACTGTGTCACTGCTTGTTTTTTTAAAGGTCCTGGTTCAAAGGGAATCCAACACAGCCTAATAACCGGAAAAAGAATGATCCATCTGGAGAGAACTGTGTTAGTCAGGGAGACATTAAAGAGGAATTGCATACATGGTTTGATTCAACTTGTAAAATGAATCAAAAGTTTATCTGTGAGAAGAGATATTAATAAATCTGCATCAGTGATATACTGACACGAGAGACGTCACAGAACAAAATATAACTTTTTTGAATTTTGAGCATTTGGTGTGATTGGTCAGAAATTTATCTGTTTTTGTGTTTTGTCTTGGATTTGCTTTACTCATATCCTCATATCATATCAAAAACTGTTTTCGTGGGCAGAATGATAGCACCAGTAGTTTCGTAATTTGTTGCTTAAACTAGAAAATAAAGTTCACACTATAGCCTTAGTAACTACCATGCACGTGTTTAATGCAGAATGTATTTACTAGGTCATAAGCTCTCCGTAAATAATATGTAATAATCAATCAGAAGCCTTCAAATTGTTTAACGGGAAAATAAATAGCTTGAAATGCACATGAACTCAAAATCAAAACAAGTGAAATTATTTTAATATTCTACTTGTGGAAGAGAAACAGGAAGAAAAATTCAGTCATGAAGAAATTCTCATTTTAACTGATGGATACAAACTAAACAAAACTTCTTGAAAGAAATGTAAACTTGTATCACAAACCTTTAAAACATTTTTTAGATTTGGCAGGACATGAAAAAACATTCTACTAAAGGCATATCTGACTTCAGCATTGTTTTTCAGATAAACAGGGATGTTCACTTAGCATGTTTTTGAAATATCTGCAAACATATTATGGTGTTTTTGTGCTTTAAAAGAGTGTAAAGGTTCTGTCACATTGTATTTCTGCTAGTTGTCCACTAGAGGTCACTAATGTAGTGTTTTAAAAAAGATATACTGGTTAGGTTAAGAAGTTTCTAATTTTTGAGCTGCTGAATTAAAGTTTCGTCTGAATATCTGTTTGTATGAATAATGATAATTATTGATAATTTAGTAATATATTTATTATTTTGCAATCATTATATAAATCACTCAAAAATGTAAGGAATGTCAACACCAAGGTCAATGGGAAGAGATTAATGTGATAAAATTATTAAAAAAAACAAAAGTAATGCATATGAAGTGATTTGAAGTTTACTATGACTACCTGTGCGTAAACCAATTGTTGACAAAACATACATGCATATAAAAATGTATGCTTCCTATAGATATATCTTCTGTCTGCCCCAGTTGGAGTCTTTATAGCTCGATTTGGTATTGGTTTCTGTGCTCATTAAGTGATCGAGTTAGTGATTCTGTGTTTATATCCCCATTTTGTGCAGTTTTGTTGCGATATATTGTCTGTCTTCACCTTTATTTAGACTGTTGTCATTTTGGTTTGGTTTAGTTTAATTTGGTCTGTTCTTACCAGTGTATAATTATTCATTCCCTTTCCTCATGTTTCCATACAGAGGTTTGGTAGAAAGACTGGTAGGTAAGTAGGTCACGTGACATACATTTCAACACACAGAAGTTCAACTGTCTAAAGATACACTAGGGAAGGGGGTGAGCGTAAACTAGTGTATTTTTGGTTAAGTGGATAGTTAGTTTACTTTAGGCAAGACGTCTTTGGATGTTGAAGATTTAATTTTCATATTTTTTGTTAATTAGACTAGATTAGAGGGGATTTGATGTAAGATGCCACCCATAGCCAGTCTTTCTAATTTTTTATGTTTTGTTTTGGTTGTTGATTGTAAATAGCTCACTCACTGCGTCTCTAATCACCACCTGTAATAAATCACATTATTTGTACAGCAATTCTTGTTTGTGGTTGTTATTTTGAGTACAAGTGTTTGTTTGAACCAGATCCTTGATTAAGTGTGAAACCCCACTCCTCTAGATTGCCCAGGGGTTTTAACAGCATGCATTATGTAAAGTCAAAATTAGCTTCAGCAAAAAAAAAAAAAAAATCATTTATTAATGTTTTATGTTCAAGTGGTATGGGTAAGGATTGGCAAAAGTGTGGCTGATTGTAAAGCAAATGTGCCATTTGGTGGGAAAAAACAAATCAATCAAAAATTGGTAAAACAAAGCAATGGTGATGATTAAAATAATAATTTAATAATAATAATGAAAAAACTGGTAAAACTTTATGCAAAAGCCACTGTTAATAACATTAATAAGCTTTTATACAGCATTTTTAGACTTTTGAGCTATTGAATGACGTCTTTATTTCCTGTGCTACATTAATATGACAGAGACTTTCTGTGGTTTCCTTCCTCTGTCACTCAAGGAGACTCAGAAGTAAGACTGTTAATCTGTCTGTTAATGAAATGGATCTGGTTTATGAAAACTCTGATATCGTACGTGCAACAATTGCTACAAGTGGCAAATGCTCCCAATACAAAGGTAAGATGATTTATTAACCAATATAAAAAGATGAAACTCTTATTATTATTTAAATGTGATCATGTCTGATAAACCATGTGGTTATTAATTTGGTATACGATTTAATTTACTTCATATGCATTCATTCTTGAATTGGGAATTATTTTAAAAAAATCCCTTTAAACTTATATAGTTATTGTTGTTTTTTTAGGTCAATTTTTTTTATTATGTTTATATATGATTGATATTATGTTGTACTGCCTTGAATCTAAGAAAGGTGCATTAGAAATAAATTGTTTTAATATATATATATATATATATATATATTTTTTCACTTTACATTTACTCTTGCATTCTGAAATATGAATACTCATAAGCCTAATAATGAAGCACAAATACTTACATACGTTTAAAAAAATCATTAAATATACAATATTAATGATTAATAGTTTTAAACACAAGCATTACATTTCTGAAATACTCAAAATAACAAAGGTTTTCTCAGGAGTGTCACATACAGTATACTTCATCTAAGAAAATACAGACTCAGATACAGAGAAGTTTTTCTAGTATTTTTCCGTCACCGTGGTTCAAGCTGTTTTAACATTGTTAATTTGACTTGACCTGATAAGTATTACAGTCTTTATCTGACTTCTAAATCACAGGTCAAAAAAGCTTCAATAAAGACATTCCTCATCATCAACGGACTAAAGTTCTTCTGGTCGCTCTCATCGTTTGTCTTGTCGTTGCTCTCGGAGCTGTCTGCACCCTGGCCATGTTTCTAGCACATGCAAAACGTAATTCAGTTGACTTCATGTTTCATGCAAGCTTTACACTTTTGCTACATACTCTGTTGACACTTTCTGCATCTGATGATTTTTCTACATTTAGATTACAATGTGTCTGTATCTGATCAGGAACACAATGTCACAGGTCAGTGAACTGTGCAAGCACAAAATAATTTTTATTTCTGCTTTTGTGCACAGAATAAAACTTGCAAACTACCATCCCTTACTATATACAGTACAGTATAAGAGATTTTTGGTATTGTTTTGAATGCAGATTACATGGAACAGCTTGATGTGCTGCGCATTCAGCATCAGGAGACACTTCGAAAGCTGAACAGATTAAACCGTAAGTGCTAAAACAGTTTGTGCTAAAAAAAGAAGAGGAAAAACACTGTTGCTGCATCCCAATACACATACTATCATCCGAAATAGTATTCAAAAATAGAAATAGTATGTCCTAAATGGTAGTATGTTGAAAAGAGAAAGCCAAAGGTTCTCAGGTCGTCAACTATTTCCAGTAGAAAGGGTGTTTTCAAGGTGTTGTGAATTCGATTAAAGTGCACCTGTTTTACCCCTTTTATAATATTTAAGATAAGTCTGGTGTCTCCAGAATGTGTCTGTAAAGTTTCAGCTCAAAACACCCATAAGATTATTAATTAGACCTTTCAGAATATTGGGATTTTCAGCTCTGAACACCCTGTAGCTGTTTTTGTAGCCTGTGCCTTTATTGCTAGTCCCCACCCACCGTTCCCACCTGCCTGTTAGAGCGTGCCAGTGACAGACATGAAGGCAGCAGATTTCACGTAACGTTTTTGAGAAACACAACAGTAAGAACTTTTTCCCGATGATTATTTTATGTATTTGTTGTGGAGTTAATTCAAGCCTATCTGCAACAACGAGTCACATACAATATTGTTAAAGTTCACGCACATACACACAGCGGACACAAACACTGCACATGTTTAACTTTGCACTGGTTTGTGCAAATGTGGCAGGATACACGTTAATATCCACTGCTGTACGGATATCCATTAAGTTAATGTACAAAATAAACCTGATTTAACGTCCACAAACCGGGATTGAAGCATCTTCTTTTATAATTGTACTAAAATGTGGCTGTGCTGATAAAGACGGTAAAATTGCTGTAATTTTAAAAACATTTTAAACTTGTAAAACTCACTCTTGATCACATTTGATGATAATTGATGATCACAGAACACTAAACATATCTTTTAATCCCAGTTGCTTGGCGCACATCCTGGCTTGTTGATATGATTATACGCGTTACTACGAAGTCATGTTAATATGCAGATATCAATCAATTTGGTGGGCGGGAAAAACTGCACTCATACGTCACATTTTGGGCCTCAAAATGGGAGGGATTTGGATCCAATTTTAACGTCAGGAAATTTTAAAAAGACTTACGGTGTTTCAATGACCCCAATATGACTGTGGACACTATACTTACACACAGTTCTGTCCAATCAGCTCCCAAAATATTATTTTCATTATAGGTGTCCTTTAAAACAAAAAATATGGGTAAAAACGGTTAACAAACTACAAACATGGCAGCCACCTGAGACCAACCGTCAAGTAAAGAGGCTTTCGTAAAGATGTTTGAATGACTCTTAATTAATATATAGCCTGCAGGAAAATATGTAAATCCAATTTTCCGCTTAATATTTTATCTGCGACAACAATGTGAATATCATGAAGGGAATGTGGCAGATAGCCATGGGAATGTTAAGGCCAGTGACTCGAGTGCTGATGAGCATCACCTGTGTGAAGTGTAAAAGGAGGAGTGACAACAGAGAAAGATGAGAGCCTGGAGCTTGTGGTTTATGTTGCTTTCAGTTCTGCGGTAGTCACCGTGAGAGACTGCTGCCTCCTGTTTGTTTCGTTTATTAATTTATTAAACTATTGGAATGTACATCGCTTGTCCTTCCCTCCTTAATTTGAATTACAGTGAACTTTTATTGACCATTTTGATGGATGTAAACAAAAACAATGGTCCCAACGTATTTCCTGTTTTACATTTCTAATGTCTATAGCTTCCGAGAATCTAGAAAGAGCCACATATTGATAAATAATGTTATGATAGCTGTTTTAACATTAAGTTATCATTGAATTGCCTCTTGTTACAGTTATGAAATAGTTTGATAACAAGCAGGAAATGTTCATGGGCCAATGACATGATCTATAAAGATGTGTTTGGACATTAACTTCTAAGAAACTAAGCAACATCTGTTAACGAGAAAGTAGTAGTCTACCTTAAAGCTAGCACACTCTTCTGTTACACACTCAAAAAAAGACGTAGTACAAGTAGTGGAATTAGGACACAGCATGTGAAAAAGATTAACTGAACCTCTTCTACACAGAAAGCAGCGGCTGTGCGCTCTGTGCTGTCCGCTGGACTCATTCTGGAGGAAAGTGTTACTACTTCTCTACAGTCAAGATGAACTGGACACAAAGTCGAGATCACTGTGTGACCAAAGGAGGACATTTAGTGATCATAACCAGCAAAGCAGAGCAGGTCAGCCTTCATATTCTACAAATAGTTTAATTTTATACAGTTGTTAAAACACTCTGCAGGCCTTTTTTAAAGAGGATGCATTATGCCCCTTTTTAGAAAGTGTAAAAGAGTGTGTGAAGTTTTAGCTCAAAAATATCCCACAAATGTTTTATAACTTTTTGAAACTGACCCTTTTGTAGGCTTTGATACAAATTGTGCTGTTTTTGGTGACTGTCGCTTTAAATTCACATTATTTAGTTACTTAATTAAATTCAGATTGTGATCTTTTCAAAAGTGGGCGGAGCTACAAACACCTCTGTGTCACCGTAGCGGCAGATTTAAATCTCTATTGGTGAGCGACTGCTTCTCTTTCAGGGCTGTCTAGGCTAATGAGGGAGAGATGGTCACTAGTGGGCAGGGCTTTCCCCTTCTGATAGCATGTACAAAGGAAGCATGTTAATCAAAGCGTTTTCGCAGACCAGTTTTTATCAATTGTAATTATAAAAAATCTAAATCAATGAAATTTGCCCATTAGAGGCTGGTCATATTCACACACTGTTGCCACACAGCTCTGTTTCAACCTCTTATAAAAGTGATTTTTGCATTATAGGTCCACTTTAAGTAAGTAATAGTTCACGCCTCCCTGTTGCATCCTGATGAACACCCATGTGGCCAATTCCAAAACCTCATTTTATAACCTGCAAAGCAATTGATAGCAGACTAATGCACATTTTAATATTAGGCCCCGTTTACACTAATGTGTTTTAGTTTGAAAATGCATACGTTTTGCTACGGTTGCGCCATCTGTCCACACTACGCCTGAGTTTTCGAGCACTGAAAACGGATAGTTTTGGAAAACCTGGAGAGCCTATTTTCATTATAAAACACTGATACTCCGTCTTAGTGTGGATGAGGGAAAACTGAGACATCTGATAACGGAGGCGGGGCTGCTGAGATTCGCTACCTGATTGGGGCTTTTGTGTCATTGCGTATCCTTCCCTTATTCGTCGAGCCCCTATCACATGACTATAACACACGGCTTTAGCGCTACCGGAAGACAGCAGACCAGCCTTCACTGTAAACAACAACATGGACACAGAAATGGGAGCGTTGTTTGCACTATTGTCTGTTTTAGGCAAGATTATGCAGTTATTCATTTGTTAAGTTTAGTAACAACTCGACCTCTTCGTCTGTTCACAAAAATACCTCTCTTGCTTTCTTTGCCATGGCGTTCATTGTTTAACTGCCGTTTGTTGACTACCAATAAACAAATGCAGAGTGAGACGCATGCTTCCTGTTTATACTAGAACGTGCATGCCCAGAGTGCGCCAATGTACGTTTATACGTTTTTGGTGGCGTAGTGTGGATGGAGATATGTTCTGAAACGCTAGTGTGGACGCGGATCGTTTTTTATCTAAAACGCCATTTTAAAACTAAAACGCACTAGTGTAAACGGGGCATTAATCTGTGCAAATGCCTCTACTAACAGCAAAACCTATAGAACAGGGGTTCTCAATCTCGGTCCTAGAGGTGCAGTGTCCTGCAGATTTTAGCTCCAACCCCAATCAGTATGACAGAATTTCGCATGCTTAAACCCAGGTGTAACCACAGCATTACTAGGCTTTCTAGAAACATCCTTGCAGGTGTGTTGAGGCAAGTTGGAGCTAAAATCTGCAGGACTCCGGACCTTCAGGACTAAGTTTGAAAACCACTGGTATGGAATGTAGTCAAGTCAGTATTTAATGGTTATTAGAAAGTGTGAGAGAGAGAGAGAGAGAGAGAGAGAGAGAGAGAGAGAGAGAGAGAGAGAATAGGCATGAGTAAGTATCAATACTAAAAGTAAAATGTAGATGTAATACAATTTTGTCTTTTGTACTTTCTTTGTGTTGTTTGATAAATCAATAAACCAAAAAGTTGCAATTTACAGTGAATTTAAAACAGCTTGGGGTGTTGTTATTCATGAAACAGATCACAGTTGTTCCACAAAATAAAAACAAATCAAACAAAAAGAAATGTATTATTATTATTATTATTTTTATGTAAACATTCAGCAAAATGATGTAGTTCTTCAGAAACGGTTGTGGTTGAGAGTAAAAAAGACACAACAGCAATAGTGACAAGAAAGTGCCAAAGGTGTATGACTAGAGTATTTCACAAGAGCTTTGAACGTGGCTCTGCCAATCAGAATTAAAGACTGGAACGATCTATTTTATTGTGGCCTTTTGGCTGCTGTGGGAAAACAAGTCATTAGAAATAACTGAAATTGTTCTGCATGGTGATGTGTTACTGCAATGCAGTCAAAAGCTGCCTAGAACTACTTTAGCGGTTTCCTTGTAAATATTTGCCCACTTAGAAACTTCATCAGCCAATCAGAATCAAGCATGCAACAGCACTGCAGACCTATTTCAGACCACTGATGTCATTTTGGCACTTATGACAAGCATTAAAAATAAAAAGTGCAATATTCTATATATTTAAGTGAGAATAAAATGCAGAACCCACTTTTAGAGGCAATGACACAAGCTAAAGCAGAAGTTACATGCAGAGAAGTAGAGAAAATGTGAAGTCTGAGGTTTTTGTTTTAAATACAAGTCATTTTTGCCAATAATGATCATGAGCTCAGCAGACTGCTCAAGGCAGGGAACTTGGGTGCATCTCCACAGTCAACCCTAGAGGCAAAAAATGCCAAATAAGCAGGAATCATTCTAAATTTAGAGATTTTCACACTGAACTTAACCCTGGATAATAATTTTGTAAAGCAACATTTCACAATTTAAAAGCAATTCAGCACTGCATTATATCTGGGCTTGTGAAACACTGCTTTTGGCCACAAAAAAATAATCATACTGAGGCTCAGTATCTAGGTCAGAATCTTGCCTTGTGAGTGTGCTCTAGGGTTTCTAGTGAAGAGCTCTAAATAGGTGTGGTTGCTTACTAAAGTAAGGTCATTGTGGCTTTAACGAAAAACTAAACAAACTTAGCAAAATAGCTCAAGTAAAAATAAAGTTCTAGAGCAGGGGTCACCAACATGGATCTCATGTGTTGCCCGCAGGCCTGTTCTAAAATAGCTCACCATAGCGCCACTTACCAGTAAGCTCCATCTAATAAAGAAGTAATCAATTAAAAATGTTAATATTTGCAGAGATATATCAAAGTTAAGTGTTGCACATTGATACATTAAATACAGGGTATTTCCTACCCTGTTAAATCATTGTTGAAATTTGTTATTTGAGAAGTGTTTATCAAACTGGTAGCCCTCCACATTGATCGGTACCCAAGAAGTAGCTCTCAGTTTCATAAAGGTTGGTGACCCCTGTTCTAGAGAGTGCAAACAACCTGAGAGCATATATGAGCTGCAGTTTATTCAGTTAGACAGTGAGAGAGGATCAAACTATGGGTGAAACAGTAAAAAAAAGGTCATTTACAGTAGATTTACTCACCCTCTGGACATTGATGAAGCAGGTTGCCTTTTTTTTCTTCTTCATTAGAACATTAAAGCGGATTATTAGCTGAATCTTTGGTCCTTGGTGTTTTACACAATGCGAGTCAGTGGTCACCTGTTTTTGAAAATAGAAAAACACATGCAAACAAGTCCAAATCCATCCTTGTGACTTCTGACGAGACACTTATGTCTAATATACAATTATATATAGTTATTAGATTCATTATAGCAAACATGTTCATGAGTGTAGAGATTGCAAGCTTGTGAAACTGTACCGTTTTAATCGAAATTAATTTGCTCCTGTAAGTCTACAGTCCTTTGCCTGCCATTTTAAAAGCAATAAATACTAACGGAAGATGTCTCTGAACACACTAGAAACCATGTACTAATTTGTATACTTTGAAAAAATGTTATTTATAATGTTATGCTATTTGTCATCCATCAGGATTTTCTAACCTCTAATGTTAAAGAGACTCACTGGATTGGTCTTAATGATTTGGACACTGAGGGACACTGGATTTGGGTGGACAACCAGCCACTGAGCCAAACAGTAGAGTAAGTTATTAACGTTTTAAATACAACCTTTGCATGGGAAAAAAAATTGCGAATATATAAATCCACTAAAAGGCATGTATTATTTTTCATTCTGCAGGTTCTGGATAAAGCGAGAGAATGGGGTCAGAGAGCCTGATAACTGGACTAAACAGCATGTGGATGGTGAAGACTGCGCTAGTCTGGGTCACCCAGGTGGAGAGACAGATTTCTGGACAGATGCTTACTGTTTTCAGAAGAAAAGATTCATCTGTGAAGCTGCAGCAGCTGTTTGATTCAATACGTTTTCATGGCTTCGAATGGAAGTAAATGCATTTAGAAGCAGGTCACATGTAGAGATACTCCAATAATATGGAAAACAGTCTTGTCCAGTTGCAACACAATTAAAATATCCCAGTCTATTTAAAGCTTTTAGGTTATTGTAGAGTTTAAGATTATGTTGTTTGTGTTTATAAAAATAATGCGCTTGACTACAAGTAGTAATATTAAAAGAACTAACTCGCACCTGCAGCATTAATGTGGATTATTTGATTTATTGACTAACGTGACTTTAAGAGAGTATTGTTTGCATTGTAATATCGTTATTAATTGTACAAACATACACTAGAGGCCTAAAGTGATGTCCTGCCTTGAAAAATTCATACTTCATCCATTATTTGGACTAAAGTTTTTTGTTGAAAAACTTTAAACAGAAAAATCTTTAAAGAGTAAAGTGCTGAGAAATGCACAAGAGCTGTAATCAAATACAAGGAAAAAATTAAATATTACTAACTGATTATACTGTAGTCGTTGTGAATATTTTGCTTCGTGTGGGCTTTTTGTTTTTCAATGCATATCAAAATAAGCTAGTTTGACTTGATTAAAAACATCAAATAAATGTCTTGTTTAGTGTCGTAGCAAAAAAAAATTAAAAATGAGCTCTATGTATTTTGGTGATAAAAAAAGCAAACATTTTATAAAGGTCTCGCATACGGTATACACATACATATATAACTTTGTGCCTTTTTTGTTTCAGTTCTACTAAACATTGCATATTCAGGTTTAAACACAACACAGTTGTAAAAATGTCAAGGCCGTTCATGTAATAGAAAAAAATACTTAAAAAGATAATAAGTGATGAACTTTCAAAATGTGAATACTTCATTTAACAATTGACCTACAACATTCCATGACTTCTAATTCATCTATTTTGTTGAATAAGTCCACTAAATCCCATTTGTTATGATCACATCTCAAGCCTTTCTATGTAATATGCACTTTACTGATTGTTGCGGTATTTTTTACATTTAAAATGTTATATTAAGTGTTTTATAACACTACAAGTGCATCTTGAAAGATATTTTGGTATCTTTAATTTTGCAGTAAGATACTCACAAGGTTTATTTCCATAAAGCTAACAGAACACAACTTGTGGTCACACATCAAATTCTATTTCAAATAAGCAAATGAGGGAGTTTTAATACGCTTGATCGATAAACTGATGTTCTGATATCAGCGACTGAATGTAAATGCAAACGAAATCATCTTATGAAACATGCACAAGATTCTAATAGAATGTCTACTACATTATTAATTGCAAATAATAGGGCATGTAAATCCTATAAAACAAGACTAAATTAAGAAGTACAGGAATACGCCTATAGGTTTGAATGGAAACCGACTAGGTTCTTATTGACATTTGTAAGAGAAATCAATTTTTAAAAATGTTACGGAGCACTTTCTCTACTAAACAAAATAGTATCTATTAACTCAAAATTACCACAATGTAATCATCATCCATGAGTTGTGATCTTGCATCTCAAAATGATCTTGCTTCATAAATGTTTACAGTACTTTGTTTAAAATAAAATGGGAAAAACTATTAAAAAAGGATTGTTTATACATTATATTTATGGTTGTCATCTATAGAAAAAAAAAACGTTAAATGAGTTAAAAGACATCTTAATCAAAACTTTTTGGGGATTTTTGTACAAAATGCTTTTAATTTTTTAACCATATTCAAATAATTTAGAAAGTACAGTATAGCCTGTAACAAATAATCTCATGGCAAATGAATGATATTTTGTCAAAATTGAAATTCAACCAGCATATATATATATATATATATATATATATATATATATATATATATATATATAAACTCTAAACCTTTTAATACTAATTTAATGATCTCTTTGTTTGCACAAAGAAATAAAGTGCAACATTTTTCTGCTTTTCAGAATATTAACAGTGAATTCAGATATAATTTTTACATGTTACATATATTTAAATAGTCCTTATATCTTAAGACTGTCGAGACCCTAGTTATTAGTTGGTAGGAGGGCTGAGTGATACTGGAGAAATATACAATTTGCGATACTGTTGTTGAGTATTGTGATAAAGATAATTCTTACGATGTAACGTTTCCCTTATTAGCTGTATTTTTAAATAATTTTATGATTTTTTTTTACTGTCAAAAGGCCAACATTTCATCTTTAAAACACTTTGAAAAAGTAATATCTTCCGCAGATATTCTGACTCTGATTGGCTGTTTCTCAAGTAAGTTGCTATCTGATAGGTCAAACTTAGACAAACAACAGCGCATATAAAAACAAACAAACAAAAAAAAAAATAAATTTATCACACGTCTGCGATTCGATGCTGCATTTATACTGCTATTGAGGGCAGCATGGTGACTTAACACTGTCGCCTCACAGCACTTAGTTCAAGTGCCGGCTGCCATTCCTGTGTGGGATGTGCATGTTGGCGTGGGTTTCCTTCGGGTGCTCCGGTTTCCCCCCACAGTCCAAACACGTGGGTAATTGGTTAAACAAAATTGGTCAGTGTATGAGTGTGTGAATGAAATTGTATGGGTGTTTCCCAGTGATGGGTTGCAGCTGTAAGGGCATCCAATGTGTAAAACACATGCTGGAATAGTTTGTTCATTCCACTGTGGCGACACCTGATAAAAAAGGGATTAAGCCAAAGGAAAATCAATTAATGAATATTATTGTAATGGTGACTGTGTGCAATATATTGCATTATAATGCACTATGTAAGAAAGTAGATGAGAACGTCTCAAAGAAAAAAAATAAGTTTTAGTAGTGTCAAAGTAGAGACAACACTTCGGATTTAGCGGAGTTGGAATTGAATCCCGATCATCCTCCGTTTAAACATCTTATACTGTTTCTTCCCGCTTAACATGTAAATAAGCTTTCACTTTGAATGTAAATTAAGAATAGCAATGCCAGACCTTCGGTATACCCACTTAACATGTTGATAAGCTCTCGCTTTGAATGTAAATTGAGAACAACAATAAAAGTAATACTCTTCCGTTCCCAGATCTTGAGTGGACTTTCAGGTGAGAATACCAACTATGATAAATGAGTTTAAACAGAATTCCTTTTGGTCATCAGATGGTTCTTGATGGCTCGCTGCCTCTCCCATGCTACAAGAAGTAAATTATCATTCCAAAGACATTATTTAAATGCTTAAACACTTTACTTGAGGAACTCTCTTCTCTGTGATAATTAAGCTCTTTGTTAAGAAAGGAGCATGAAACACTTGTGAAATAAAGTAGAAGTTGGGTCTTAAAACTATATAACCAGTCATTAGGGATCTTGAATTTCTATTCCTAATTTCTTCTTATTACCGTCTCATTTCTCTTTAGGAAAGAATGCTTTCTATAAAACTTGAACTATATTTTTTCTGATAAACTTTTTCTAAGCTAAAGCAGCATAACTGCACTGAGATCAGATATAAGGCTGTATTTCCATAAGCTAATATGAGTGAGTGAGTGTAATATCTTTTCTTATACACACATTAATATCAGTGGATAAATTCAAATGAAAGAATGTAAATGTCTATTTATCACTTTATGAAGCTGATTAAAAATACATATATTCACTTGTGAATGGGTATATCTATATCTTTATCAACTGCAGGTCTATATAAAGTCAGCTGGGTCTTTCTGCAGGTGCATCCTCTTCAGGGATTGCAGTACATCACGTCAACGTTTCTGCTCTACTTTTGGTTCAGTGTGAAGCTGAAGATGCGTCTGTTTGTTGTCTCTGTGCTGCTGGTGTTCAGTTTTCCATTGATTGTGACTAAACTTGTAGATTCATTCAGTAAATGCGGTCAGTTTTTTCTAGAAGCACAGCCTCCGGTCATTCCTGACATTCTGAAGGATTCAGTTTCACAGGACAACAACCGCTACAAGCTCATCTGCCAAGGAAAAGATAAAGCTTACTTTGCAACTCTCTATGACACAACCAAGAAGATCCCTGTTTTCTCAGCGTACAACTATATTAAAACTGACGTAAAAACCAAAAGAAAGAAAACCTTTGTGATTGACACTGAGGTAATGTACAGGATTTGATTCTCTACACTGTCTTTCTTATGTAAAAAAGTTTTGCTGCTTGTTCAAACTACTTATTTAAAATGTTTTTGGGGGGATAACTTAATTGTTTTATGTTTAATCTACTTAAATTTGAAAAGTTAATTTAATTGATTTGTGTTGGGTGAATTAATTGTGGAACCCTGCATTTTTTACAGTGTGTATTGACCGTTTCTCTCTTTAATCATGTGTTTTGTAGCTTCAAGACGCTCAAGCTAAAAATGAAGACTACAGACAGTCAAACAAGATAGAGATGTCTCGAGGTCATCTATTTCCAAAATCTTATGCAGTTGATCAAGAAGCTGCTTATGCTACATTCACCCTGACCAATGTTGTGCCACAGCAGAAGAAATTTAATAATGGTGAGTGGAGTAAAAAGGAAAATGAGTTTAAAAGCAGCATGGATACAGACTGCTTGAGCAATAATGGTAGACCTGAAGCCTTTGTGGTGACCGGAGCGATACCTAGTGAAAAGACATTATTGAATGACAAAGTAAACATTCCCACTCACATGTATATGGCCTTCTGCTGTTATAACAAAAACACAAAGAAATGGGTGACCAAGGCGTACTGTGCCACAAATGAAGAAAACAGCAGAGCAGTGCTTCCAGGAGAAACCCTGGCTGCATTACAGGCGTTCCTGAATATAAAACTCTTTCCTGACAAATGTAAATAACAGAGTTAGGAATTCAAGGATTGTTTTAGTTAACGTGTCTTTAATCGTGTCTTTTCACGCTTGGAGATGACTAGAATCCACAGCTTGCTCTGTCTTTTGCTTATTTCGCAAAAAAAATATATACACACACACACACATATATATATACACATACATACATACATACATACATGCATGCATATATATATATATATATATATATATATATATATATATAAACAAACATGTTGCTAGTTGTGCATGTTGAATGTAACCTGCCTTCTCACTAATAAAGCTTTGTGCAAATCGCAATAGTCTCATTCTCTTAATATGCTCAATAAAATCTCTGATAATAAAGCCATCTGCAAAAACAAATTTACCGACTTATTCTGTTATTGTTCAAATGTTTTAATATAATATAAACCATTTTAACAGGTTTCCTATAAAGGATAGTTCACCAAAACTGTTTATTCGGTCATCATTTACTCAAACTTCACTTGTCACAAACCTGTTTGAGCTTCTGTTTTCTGTTGAACACATAATAACCCTTTAACTGCCCCACCAGAAAAAAAAAATCTTTGGATTGCTTTTCTTAACTCCTAATGTCGCTAGTTAACACAATGCAATTTTATCAACACATTCCATAATTTCTAAAATATCAGTGTAGTAGATTTTATTTATTTTTTGTAAACCAACAATGCTGTGTGTAAACCATTATTTAAAAAAAAAAAGTTAAACAAATATATGGTCAACCATTTGGTAGAGTGGGCATTTAAAGGGATGAGGTATTTTGAAAAATGATGGAAACCAGCAACCATCATCTTCAATAGAAGTTGTTATTGCTAACATTTTACAAAAAATCTTTTGTCTTCCACAGAAATAAAACTCCACTTGAGGGTGAGTAAATGTTCGTGTTTGGGTGAACTATCCCTTTAAGTGTCTTCAAATAAATAAAAAAGTTTCTAACTTCCTCTAATATGGATCTTCAGCTTCTCATCACATCTTCTGACCAAACAATGTTTGAATAATAACATTTATTTAAAATAAAGTTTGATTTTAGTGCAACTGTGCAGGCGATTTGGCCTATAATTTACATTTACATTTAGTCATTTAGCAGACGCTTTTATCCAAAGCGACTTACAAATGAGGACAAGGAAGCAATTTACACAACTAAGAGCAACAATAATTAAGTGCTATAGGCAAGTTTCAGGTCTGTAAAGTCTAAGAAGGGAAGTATTAGTAGTATTAGAGTATTTTTTTTTGTTTTTTGTTTTTTTGTTTTTTGGGTACAGTTAGTGTGATATTCAGAGAGGCAATTGCAGATTAGGAAGTGTAGTGGAGACTAAAAAGTTAGACTAAAAATTTAAATAATGATTAATTGAACATTTTATCTCGATTATGATTAATGAATGATTATTTTATTTATCCATTTAGTCATAGTTTACGGAGAGGTTTTGTACAGTAAATATGCTCACGTATTACAAGTGAGAGTTTTCTAAATGAAGTGCACACATTATCTACACATTATCTACAATCTATGATTATTTTTTGAACATCAATGTTAAACAACTGTAATTGAAACAAACAATGTCTGAAACCAACAGTCAGAAATAAATAACTTGCACTTTTGGAAACAAAATTAAATATTTTCATTTTTTTTCATTAAAAGTTTTGTTATTAAAAGTAGAAAATAAGCAGCATCTTTTCTGAATAAAATCCTGTATAATAATATTTTAAACATTGCATTTCTAGAATCTTCTGTAAACAAATATTTTTTCATGCAAATAAATAATACTTTTATTGTAATGTAAAATATGCCATCTCAAGGCATCTCTGGCTCAGCTTTCAATCACCTTTAATGTAACGCAAACGTGTGATGTGTAGTTACAGTTTTGAGAGGTGTGCCAGACCACCTGAGTGTTCAACACAGAAGTTTAAATCAGCCTTAACAGAGCGAGGTTACATGACTCCACTTGCGGTAGAGAAAGTGAAAAAATTTACCTAAAAAATGAATCGAATATAGGTTCTGAATCTTAATTTCAATGTACGATTATTCACCCAGCCCTAAATTCAGCCATTTATAACTTGAACACTTCATTTACTTAATACAGCAAACAGCCGTTTTGTTATGCTATTTAAATGTATTAATATAATCATAAAAACACTGGTTTGTAATGCACATATTTACTATCATTTGCTGCTCTTTGTTAATATTTTATAGCAATAATAATTTGTTTTAATTTATATATATAAAGCTTTTGTAGAGTTTATGTATTTTTGTTTGATTTATTTGACTTTTAAAATCAGACTAAAATCCATTTATTTATGTTTTTGAAAAAAATTTAATAAAAAAAAAATATATATATATATATATATATATATATATATATATATATATATATATATATATATATATATATATATATATATAAAATATTAAATTTAATTAAATTAAAAAAATTATAAAATAAAATGATAAAATAAAAAAAATTTAAGTAAAATAAAAAATAAAATTAAATAAATAAAATGTAAAAATAATGCAGACCCAGTGAATCCAGTGGCTGTTACACAGTTTGGCAGTTGTTGTTTGTATGACCACCAGATGGTCACCATCCATAGCAAGCCTATTTCAGTCTCCCCCCTTCACTTATCCTCTTTGGTTTCATCCACACTTCCCCCCTCACCCGTTCTCATCTCTGGATGCTAACGCTGCTACTGACGCTCTGCTACATCTAGCCTAGACACGGTTTTGCTTTGTGAATCATATCAGCGTGTGATTGAAGATGTATCTGTCTATCGTCTCTGCACTGCTGCTGTTCGGTTTTCCGTTCATCAAGACTGATGTTGTAGATTCATTCAGTAAATGCAGTCAGTTTTTTCTAGAAGGAAAGCCTCCCGTGATTCCTGACATTCTGAAGGATTCAGCAGCACAGAACAGCAACCGCTACAAGCTGATCTGCCAACAATACCAGAACGCGGTCAGATTCGCAACTCTCTACGACACAACCAATAAAATCCCCACCTTCTCAGCCTACAAATACACTGGAAAAGGAAATTTCACGAAGCCACACTCTCGATTTAGGATTGAGCCTGAGGTAATTCTCTTGCTTTGTTTATATTTTAAAAGTCAGTCGGTGCTTAAATATAATCCACAGTCTACAGATCTACAGTATTTACTTCTGTAAGTTACTAATTACAATATAGGTGATACAATCGGTGATGATGGATCTTTGTTATGCTATAAATAAATAAATAATGAAATTATTGCACTTGGCAGTCTGCAGGCTACAGGAATATAGTTGGAACCGACTAATCTTAACAGAAACTAAAATCAATCAATTATAAATAGAATCAATTATAGGTTCTGAATGTCGATTCGATTACTTTTCAATGAATCGCCCAGCCCTACAAATTAGCCACTAATCAAAAAGTTACGAATTGCTGTTTGATTTCGTTGGCTATTCTTCAACCCAAGCTCATTCTAAATACGTAACCCAGCGGACGGTTCTGGAGACCGCGATTTACGTGGCCGGAGGTACTTATGCGAACGCTTCGGGGCAGTGTGACGCCGCTTCTCTTCACACTCGCCGGCTGACGGCTTACCTCCGTGTGGAGGGCTTTCCTGCCGCAACCTGTTCGTCCGGTTAGCTCGTCGTGTTACGTTGGCAGAGCGGAGGCCCAGAGGGGTTCCAGAAATCAGGTGAGACAGAAAACAGAATACAAAAAATAAACCAAATGAGTTTATATTGGGGCGAGAATACAGTAAAACCGTAAACGCAATTAAAATTAGACGAGGACTTATCTTTTTTCTGGACGACTTTTATAAATCGTTGCTTGGGTTTAGGGAAGGAGGGTGGGTCAGCCGTCGTTCAGTCAGTCGGACAGACAATCGCTCGACAGCGGCCTCCGGCGGCTTTACGCTAAAACAGAGCGGTTACGAATGGCGTAGATTCGCGAAAACAAAAACTGCACAAATACATACCTCCCAGGATGTATTTCGCTGTCTCCAAAAATATCCGCGGGGCTACATTTCCAGAATGAGCCTGGGTTGCTATTCTTGTGATTGTGATGGCACGTTAAAATACAGAGTACAACATTATTTTCAAAATAAATGAAGCACAATGCTAACCGTACCTCATACTGTTTTCACTAGATTGTTTGTATCCATATTTAAAACAAAAGCTTCCAACAGGAAGTGCAACCCATGATTTGAAAATCAGCATACACAAGCAGAAAAAGGTTTATATGTCAACTCTAATACACTCCAGTAAAATTGTACTAATGATCCATTTGTTTCTTTACTATTTGCTCTGTAGCTTAAAGATGACCAGGCTAAGAACAGTGACTACAGGAACAACATACAGATGACCCGGGGCCACTTATTTCCAAGCGGACACGCTGTTGATCTAGATACAGCCAAGTCTACATTCACCCTGACCAATGCCGTGCCACAGGAGAAGACATTTAATGAAGTCACATGGAATCAAAAGAAAAACAATTTCAAAACCCACATGGATAATAACTGTATTAACGTCAATAACAAGGTTGAGGCCTACGTGGTGACCGGAGTGATACCTGGAGACAAAAAGCTGAACGACAAAGTGAACATTCCCTCGCACATGTGGATGGCGTACTGCTGCTATAACAAAAATACCGGACTGTGGGACACCAAGGCGTACTGTGGCACAAATGAAGAAAAGAGCACAGCTGCGTTTAACGGCGAAAGCCTGGCTGCACTACAGAATTTTCTGAAGGAAAAATTAAAGAAAAATAATGTACAGCTATTTTCGAACAAATGTAAATAAGAGAGCTTCAGAATCTTCTGTATTAATTTTGCAATTGTCGTTCAATTTTGGGCTGGCTGCATAAACAACTAACACTATGTCCTAACAACAGGCACGTGATAAAAGGCACCTTTCATTTTAAAAAGGAGGTTTTGTCCTGACCATCAAAAATGGCGATGTGCAAAATTTCTGTCATGTCGCTTTTGGTGCAGACAGACAAATTGCTTGTCAATTGAATCTTGTTACATTGCGTATTGTTAGAACACAGTGTGAGACTAGTCTTAAAAAGTTAGTCTTCAATTTTTTAGCTCAATGGCAAGCCAAAACATTTTAAAGAGTTACAAGTAGGTTAACTGATCTGATTTGAACTCCAACAGCAAAAATCCCTATATTGCTATAATATTGTTGATGGCGACATGCAAAATTTCTATTTTAGAAACTGCTTTATGTCCACATTATCTTAATAACAAATAATAATGTTAATTGTAGGTCTTATTAACCACAGCCTAACTGCTTATTAGTCAATTTGCTTTAAAATGGTGGATGTTTATGCAACTGGTCTCTGATGTTTTTTAGCTTAAAGATGACTAGAATCCATAGCTTGCTCTGTAATTCGTTTATTAGCATCTGCATTGTAAACTACAAAAAACGTAGTGCGAGATGTGTTAAATGTGCATGTTGAGTGTAATCTGCCTTCTCTCTAAATAAAGCTTTGTGCAAATCACAATCATCTCATTGTCTTACTATGCCAGCATCCCTCTGGCTCCAAAGAGGACAAAACAGACGACTGCGCAAACACATTTACTAACTAATGTGCAGAATTTTAGGCATTATTCAATAAAATGGCAGCTGTTTTTTTGTAAAAACAATTGTAAACTAACTTTTATTGTTGTTTTGTTCTGTTCTCTGAGAAATAATATTATCAATTAATACATCAATAAACATCCTAATTAAAGAGTAACATCTGCCATTTGAATAAGCTTTGGATTATTGACTCGTAAGCGACAGCGTTGGGTAAGTTATTTTGTAAAAATACATATAATATGTAAAAAAAGTATGTTTGAAAACTCACGGACGACAACAATAGCCAAAATAGCATTCAAATTTATTTTAATATGGTCCACTTTTGGTGCTTCACGCCTTATTTATTTTCCTTTTGGCTTAGTCCCTTTATTAATCAAGGATCACCACAGCGAAATTAACCGCCAACTTATGTTTCACGCAGCGAATGCCCTTCCAGCTGCAACCCATCACTGGAAAATTGACATACATACACTATGGACAATTTAGCTTACCCAATTCGCCAACACCACGTGTTTGGACTGTGGGGGAAACCAGAGCACCTGGAGGAAAACCACACCAACACTGGGAGAACATGCAAACTCCACACAGAAATGCCAAATGACCCAACCGAGGCTCGAACCAGTGACCTTCTTGCTGTGAGGTGATTGTGCTACCCACTGCACCACTATGTTGCCCCTCACGCCTTTTTATTGCTCATTTTTTTGTATCAAGAGTAAGGTCCAGGGTTTAGTTACTTGTATGTTTTCTCTATTTAAAAACATTACAGTAGCAAAAGATGTCTTGTCTTCTCTTATAACGGATTGTACGTTTTTATAGCTGGATGTTGGACTCATGAATAATAATTGTTAGCATTGGCCAAAACTGATTAGCTTAAGTCACACTGAAAAAGCTGACGGTCTAAAAACTAAAGCCTTTACTGATGGGTTATTTCCACTATTTATGATCGCATGTCAGTCAAAATAGAACAAATGAGCTCAAGTATGGGACAATTCTGGAGCTTTATCTTCCGAACCACCTTTCTGGCTACAGGCCTGGGTAAACTAAACAATCTACGACAGCAGAGGTGAAATCCACAGAATCTAAAGTTTAACTTAAAATAATGCCTTTAAACAAATACAGGGTTGTCACTTCTGCCACCCAGTGGGCAAATGCGGTAGAAAAAATTATATTATGTATATTTGTACAAATATTGTACAAATATTCTGATGATAAACCTGTATAGGTAAATTCAGCTGCTCTTTCAATTGTTTTGACATAATCAAGTAAAAAGACATACAAAAACCCGAAGTTCACAGCATGCTTACATGTAAATACTTCAGGATTCAGACACATTTTACTTCTAAAATTCCACGACTTTTCCAAGACTTTCATATCAATATCCATGCCATAATGTTTCATGATATTAGGCATGGGCCGGTAAAAGATTCTGACTATATGATAACCTTGGGTAAAAATATCCCGGTTTTGTAATTGCTGCTCTAAAATGTTCTTTTTAAATAATGTTTAAAAAACAACTTTTCCCCATTGAACATAGTATATTTTTTTACATTTAAAATATTTTAAAAACGATATATGTTAGGCTAAATAATTTAAATAACTCATTGACTTCTGCTGTCCTAATTACTTGAAAAGGCATCTTTGGATATCTTTCTTTTCTTTGGATATAAAGTAAGCCACTGCACTGTTCAGCTTTACAGCATGCTGGATGTTGTATACAAGCGATTTGTTCTTCAGATGTTTCCTGAATCATGGACTAACCTGTAGCTTGTGATGTGGAGGATCCTTTTCAACTGTTGCCCTAAAAAAATAAATAAATAAAATAGTCGTAAAAATACGTATATTAAAAATATATATATATATATATATATATATATATATATATATATATATATATATATATATATATACACACACAAATATCTAAGGTACAGTATAACAGAAAATTTACGGTTTTAAAACCTTGACTTTTTAAAACCACAGTATACCTTAAAACCGGTTATCGTCCCATACCTCTATGTATACATGACAAATAAATACATGTTCAAATCTATTGCAGCATATTGTAAAATGACTGACAATCTATGATAATGCTTAAACAGTACTGTGAGATAAAATAATGTGAGAGACATTATCAGGACAGAAAAGATGACTAGCCCTCCCCTAATCATCATTTTTACAAAAAAAATTATATAAAATTACTAAACACTAATTAAAGAACTAAATCAGTTGTATAACAGCATTCAGTAATTTAATAAAATGACAAACAGGTTATTATGACGTTAATAATAAAAACTTTCATTTAAATCATTAGCAAACAAAATTCGGCTCAAGATCTCCACTAGATGGCGCCATTCACTCGTGCACTTGCGTTACTGTCAGCTTTGACCCGCATGTAAGAATATTTTAAAACGGAATTGGCATTTATTTTTAACCCTTTATTCCACCTTGACCTCTAAAATACAAATAAGTGTATATAGCAAATAGCCAAATCTTTATTTCTGGCGAGGGAGTTTTAATGACTTTTTCTCTTGTAAAATGTAAGTTAAAGTGAAACCAAAAGCCAGCCATTTCATTAGGTTACACATTAAACATATCAGTGATTATGTAATATAACTTTTCTCTCTGCTTCCACACATTTGAAAAAGGTTTCTACGTACCCAGTCCTGAATAAATATGTTAGGCTATGAGCAGTAAGTTAGCGTTCAAAGCAATAAAGGTAACGTTAATATTAGCCGTTATGCTGTCTGTGTGAACGTTTAAAACGCTGGCTTGTGTTTTAAAAAAAATACATAACGTTAACGTTAAGAAAAGTACAAATTAGCCTTAAGCACATACTAATCTTACCTTTGTTGATAGAAATGGTTTCTGGAGACGGCCCTCAAAACATCAGGTTAAAGGAGAGGAGTTGCCTTTTTGCCGCGCAAACAACGTCGTGTAACTTAGGTTAGAGATTTTTTGAAATAACTAAAAGTTGGCACGCTTGTAAACGCGGTAAAATAAAATAAAAATAACTAACTAAATAAATAAATAAATAAATAAACATATTTTAAAAAGCGAGAAAGGAGCAAAATTCTCCCTGACGCCTGGAACTTCCAAAGTTCTACGCAGGACCGTTGCTTTCTGCGTAGAATTGGTGGGCGGAGCTTCGTCTCTGTCACACGTTCAAAATAATTTGCAGCAAAATAAGATATATTCCAAATATTCGTAAATAACTGACAGATCATTGATTTGTGTCTAACTTAGTGGCATTACACATACAAACAAAGAGAAATAAATCAGCCTCAAAAGCTACACACTAACAAAAAGGCCACAGCTCTGCAGGCAAGCTTTAACCGTAATTAAACACACCCGATCAAACTAATTGCATCCTTCTAGCTTGTTTAAACCCAGCAGGTGTATGTGTGTGTGTGTGTGTGTGTGTGTGTGTGTGTGTGTGTGTGTGTGTGTGTGTGTTGAAGCAAGGTTGGAACTAAACTCTGCAGGGCTGTGTTTGATGGATCTTTTTGTCTAGTCACCAAGACGATTTCTATTGGAATGGTTCCAAAATATGATAGAAATTCTGTGAGTGATACTTTTTGAAAATAGCAGCTTGAAAATGCTTTTTTAAATTACCACAACACACACCTTATTAAAACTCTTTCAATGTCTCTTACCTGATGTTACAGAGAACATACCCCATAGTTTTTCATCTCTGCTCAAGGACTAAAGTTGTAGGGTTTTATTCTCCACAGGTCTGCAATCTTTTAGAAAATAGTGTCAAGCCTTTGGCCGTCCAAAAATCACATACTTCCCGTACTATATAGTATGTAAAAACAGTATGCAAGCCGAGTAGAATGTCCAAACTCATACTATTTGAAAAACAGTATGTGAAGTTCCCAGATGTCCTACTACTTCTGGCGAGATTCTGAAGTGCACATCCAATGGACCCTAAGCTATCCCATGATTAAGGTTGTCACGATACTGGAATTCAGTACTAAACGATTTCCCATGAACATTTGAGCACGTTCTTAATCAGTGCTGATTTGCCATTGTGTTCACATTTTCAACAGAAATTACTGTAGCTTCGTCCGAAACCGCCTACTACTCAGTAGGTACTGCATTTGAATTTAAACGTACTACACGGCCGATAGAAAAAGTACGTTCTATACAGTATGAAGGTGAAAAGTATGAATGGAATTTGGACGTACTACATCCGCCATTTTGTCATGGTCACGTGACCTACCTGCATTAGTTGCGTCCCTTCAGTTCCATTCATTAATTCTCTCGCAAAGAATTTATCTTGCCGGAACTAGTAAGTCATCATCCGGGTATTTCTCGCCAACTGATCTTCGAATTATCTGAATTCGGACATACTACTCGGCTCGAATACTGATTTTAGTGTACTGTATAGTACGGAAGTATATGGTTTCGGACGCAGCCCATGATTAGCCGCAAAGGTCATCAGTTCACCGAACTCACCGATGTTTACTATGTAACCACAAATACAGGGACACTGTCGATCAGCTGGTTTGTCTAGAAGCTGACATACAATCTATCTGCTGATGAATTGCGGCTTTAAAATGCTCCAGTGTCCGAGTATCTATGTTTACACTCCGTAAACAGTGGCGAGTTCGGTGAACCGATGACCTTCACGGCCAATCACAGTCATTTCTGTTGAGCACGTGAACACAGTAGCAAATCAGCACTGATGTTAGCGGCAAATGGACATTTATTTTTTTAAGTATCAATTACTATTGAATTCCCTTATCGTGACAACACTTCCCATGATGCAATGCGAGAAAATTAATGAATAGGACCAACTGATGCGGGAAGGTCACATGATCATGAGAAATCCATTCATACTGCTCACATTCATCCTGTATCCAACACACTTTTCTAACAGTCGTGTCGTAAACCTAAATTGAAAACTGGCATCTACTCAAATAGTAGGCGAACCAATTTGACAAACATTTTCAGGCTTGCTAAAAAAAGTTTGTATTATTTAAATAGAAACGGAAGCAAAGTAGGGACATATAAAATAAATTTTATTATCCATTTTTCAGAATTTCTACACTGTATTGGCTTCTATATAGACACCATCATCATCATCATCATCATCATCAGGAAAGACTGCCGGACACTGACGCAACATAACAACTGTCTGCTGTGTGTCCGAGCTTCAATATATAATTATTGTATGGAAAAAAAGAAATGAAAAGAGAGAAAAAAAAGAGAAAAACGAAAGAAAGCTAAGTGAGTCTCTGTGTCTGGTTAGTGTACTGTGGGCCAGGGCAGAGAGACGGAGGTTCAGGGCTGCGCTCCGGCGGCGGCAGGAACCTGTGTGGCGAGAGCACTGGGAGACGAGATGACTGGAGAACCCGCCATGTTGGCCATCGGCTGAGACGACGACAGAGACGTGACGCCTCCTGCTGGACACAAACACACACACACACACACGTTCAGAAGAGAAATGTCAATTCATAGGGTTTCTGCAGGTTTCACAAAATGTGTTGTAGTAATTAAACAGTTTTTTGTTGGTTTATGGTATATAATAAGGTTTTTTTTAAAAATCCGAACAAACAACCTACCATTCAAAGTGTTGGGTTTTTGTAAAAAAAACTAAACATTTTGTAGCAAAGATGCATTACACTGATTACATTGACAAAAAAAGACTATATTACTTTTAATGTTTTATTTATAATAAAATTAAATATTACAAATATTTATGCATTTATAAAGAAGGAAAACTCCTGATTTTCAGATCATCACATTAGAATGATTTATGAAACTTTAAATCATAGAATTAAATGACAATTTATAGTATATTCAAAGAGACAGACACATTTTTAATTGCGTTAATATTATCAGCTTTTACAATATTTGAAAAAAAATCAAGCAAGCAGCAGAGGTATTGCTAGGTCCACACGGAATCTATGCATGCAGAAATCCAGATTATTAGCCCATCGGGTCGATGTATTTACTTGTGAAAATGTGTGCAAATTTTTATTTATCCAGTTTTTAAATTCAATTACACTAATATTATTGTAATATAATAATAGTAACATTAAAATGTTCATATGATTTATTGTTTGTTTACCAAATGAGTGGATCTCATTGGATTTTTATTGTAAACAAATAATAAATATTAAAAATGTATTCTTTTTATTTAATATATTACTATTTCAGTAAATTCTCAATAAAAAAGTCTGAGGATTCTGTATGACCCTAGATATTGGTACAAACCTAAAATAAATAATTAACTGTTTCATGTTCTAAAAGGATTTAAAACATCATTTAAACAGCATTTTAGCATTTCAGTTATGAGATCTGCACAGCTTGATCCCTTATATTTTCATTCACATCTCCAAAAAAACATGTACTTTGTTATCAGGGTAAAATATGTTCCAGAAATGCTGTGAACAGGATTAGTGGGACTGACCTGTGATCATACTGGACGTGCTGACTGGAGTGGAGCCAGTGGACAGTCCTGAAGTGGAGCCCATCCTCGCCTGGTCCTTCACTATGGGATCTGGAATGACACGAGAACGCATCGATCAAACTGAGGCATGTAGAAGTATCAAATTTAAATCACAAAAATCAATAATATAGATTTAATCAATTCAATTTGACCAGAGACGCTTTTTGGTTATTATAATTTATTTATACCCTTAAAATTAAGAGCTTCCCTTAAAAGTTTATCCAGAAAAAATAAAGGGAAATTCAGAAGAGGGTAAGTTAAAGTGATGGTTCACCCAAAACAAAAATTGCCATCATTTACTTACCATTGTCTTGTTCCAAATCTGTTGAATATAAAAGGAGATATTTTGAAGAATGCTAAAAACCTGTAACCACTGATTTCCATAGTATTAGTTTTTTCTCAATGGAAGTGAATGGTTACAGGTTTTCAGCATTCTTCAAAATATCTTCTTTTGTATTTAACAGATGAAATAAAACCGGAATAATTTGGCACTACTTGACGGAGAGTGAAAAGTGAGTACATTTTAATTTTGGGGTGAACCATCCCTTTAAAGGGACATAAAAACTTAAGTCGTTTGGATTTTTGTTTTATAAATAATTGTAAAACATTTTGATTAAACTCTGAATACTACATTAAACTGCTACATAAAATGGGATTAGCAAAACAGTCAAACACAAAATAAGGATTTTTCTTAACAAATTAAGACCCTAAAACCCTCTTATTGATTTAGAAAATCTTTTGCAGGTGCTAAGCGGTGTTACAGATGCCAAAAGTTGATGTTGATCTAGACAGTCAGTCAGAGAGAGCAGAAACTGACAGAAGTAAGGGTGCTCCATGGCCTCGCGGGCAGTCAGTCGGGCCTGGTGGTCGTAGCGCAGGAGTTTATCCAGGAAGTCCAGAGCTTCAGTGCTCACCAGATGCTGGTTCTCACTGTGCACAAACCGCTCCCACCGCTTCCGGGAATGTCTGGAGGGAAAAGAAAGCACAGTTCAGCAGAAATACACACAGGGCAAGAAAATAGTAATAATTTAAAAAGTAATTCATAATTTTAGTAAGAAGTGCCTTTAGAAACAAGATTTATTTAAATTTTATCAAAATTTTATTTACAATATTTGAATACATTAGGCTTTAATTACTCATATAGTATGATTATAATAGAAGAAGAAAGTGCCAATATGGAGTAAAAAATATTTAATTTGAAGCTGCTGATGTTTACTTGCTATAACACTACAAACTATCATCCAGACAAAGGAAAGCATGCAGTAAACTTTGAGCAAAAAAAGCTTTCCAAATATAACAGGAAAGAAATATGATCAACAAAGAAGAAAGAAAAGGATGTTTTTGAGATATTAAAACATGAAAAAAAAAAAAAAAAAAAAATTATATATATATATATATATATATATATATATATATATATATATATATATATATATATATATATATATAATAGGGGCCACTGTGTTTGACTTTGACATTATATTTCATATTATGATTACATGCATCAGAAATTGATTGCTTTTTAAAGGGATAACTGATCACAAAAAATGTATTTACCAACCCCAGAGTTGCTACAAACCTTTATGGGTGTTTTTCCTCTATTGAACAAAAAAAAACCTGTAACCATTGACCTCCATTGTAGGAAAACAAATACTATGGAAGTCAATGGTTACAGGCTTACAGCATTTTACAGCATGAACATCCAGTCCTAATAAGCATAATCCCTCATATCTCTGCACCTTCCCAAGATGTCATTGAAGCGCGGGTCCAGCTCAATGTTGTATTTGTCGATGTAGTCGTACAGGTCCTCTGTGCCCAGGACTTTGGCAATTCGTACAAGCTGGAAATGAACAGGCAGAAGAGGTCAGAAACAGCAGAGGGCAGCAGAAGCACATCTGCACATCCCAACACGTGTTTCTGCAGGCTCATCCTCAAAAACACAGCAGGAGTAATATAAATAATAGATTTATTATTGCTTATGTTTGATATTTTATTGTACTTATAATATTTAGTATTTTATATTATTATAATATGTTTTTGATGCATCTAAGTGTGTACCTATACAGTTTGTTTTTTGTATTCTCATTTTTTTTCCTTTGTTCTTGATGGTTGTGGCTTATGTTTGTTTAAAACATTTTTTTTAATAAAGCATAAAAAACAAGGCATAGCTGTTGGATTTTTATTTACATTTTTGTAGATTATCAAAATTATAAAGGAAAACTGTTAATTTTCTTTATTTTACTCAATATATACTTTTATTCATTGATTTTATGTTATAACATCACAAGAGAGGATGCATTTTATACAATTTGTTAAACTTCATTACATAATTTTTCTTCATTTTATTAAAGCCATTGATATATTTTACATTTTTAAAAAATCCAACATTTAAAACCAATTAGAAAACCTAAGAACTGAGTACCGAAAAGCAACTTGTTTACAAGCAACATTCTAATTTTTTTGGCCATCTACCATAACTTTGTGACAACACAAAAAATGTCCCAATTCATTGATAATGCATAAAGCAAGCAACAAAAATATTTATTTGATGTTAGCACAAGGGACTTTGGAAAATTAAAATGCATTTAAAAATTATGCATTAAATGCATGCATTTAATGCATTTAAAAATTAGTACAAAATTAGTACGAAATGTAATTCTTTCACTTCTCTAAAATGATCTGGCAGTAAAGGTGTGAAAAGAGCAGAAAGCAGTAGGTCTCACCTGATCATAGTTGTCGTGGCCGTGGAAAAAAGGCTCTTTCCGGAAGATCATACTGGCTAACATGCAGCCTAAACTCCACATGTCTAAACTGTAGTCATACATCTGAGGAAGAAAAACACGAGCTTCAGAAGAACAGCAAACTACATCTTCCACTGCTTCTTTATGTGCAGATTTATTTGTAAGAATGTAACGATTCTCACTATCCGCATGACTGATCTCTCAATATGATTTTATTTTAATACATATACAAAAATAGTGGAGAGTTTAGAAATGACCACGTGTCCTTCTATTATTTATTTCTATTATATGCTGCACATTTTACCTGGTAAAATAAAACACATTTTGTCAAATTGCTTCTGTTTTAAAACTAATTCTGAACTAAATAACATAAAATAAGTATAATTAATTTAAACAAAATAAGACTTTGTCTGTGCATTTTTTTTTCCTGCTTGGAGTCTTTATATTTGTATTTATCCTGACAAACACTGAGATTCTCTGCACATGTACAATGTTGCCCGGCTGATGATTTATGAACTAAAAGTTAATACTTCAGTGAATATAATGCTGTTAAAGGCCTGTAATTTATATTTTGATAGTTAAAGTCAGCATGAACCGGAAGCTGTTTTTGTTTGTTTGTTTTTTTTTCATATTGTGACGCAGTTGGATGTAGTAAAGTAGTCAATTCATTCAGAAAGATGTGGAAACGGGTTTGAAGAGAGTTATTACACCCTAACAGACTCCTCCAGCTCACCATTTCTGTTTGCTGTCAAAACTGACAGCTGGAGGGGCGTGGTTAAGTATGTTAGCCACGCCCAATACCTCAGACAGACCTAATCTGCCAATTTAATTCAAAACAAACAGGAAGTGTATTTTCAGATTTTAATTTCAGATTACAAGGGCAAACTATTGTTTTTTTCTTAATGACATGCACAGATGAATTGTTCACCACAAAACAAGCAACGTGACCAAACAAAATAAATTTGGTAAGTATTGATCTCATTTGTACTTTAAGACTTTTTAAAACCCCTTGGAGAGAGAGTGAGATCAAACAAAACTAAGAACAAATTAGTCAAACGTCTGACTGCTTTCCATTTGTCATCAACTTTGTGCTTTTTATTACTCGTCATGTTTACCATCATTGATTTCCTAACAGGACTGAACTGGTAAAACTGGCTGAAATGAGCAAGAGCAATCAGCACTTCAGCGAACCATCATCTCTGCTGGTTTTTACAAAGCTAGTTAAATCTCATTCAATCGATGACAGTAAACAAAGAACATGAAGTCATACGTCACTACACTGCTATGAAGACACGGCTTCCTCAATATCAAAAGCCACACTCATCTTCAGTAAACACAATGGTCGCTTCTGTTCAAAACATGATACATATATAATGTTATTAGACCTTTTGTGAATCCTTTTTTTTTTTTTTTTTCAAAAATTTCCCAAATTATGATAACCCCCGTTTATTAATTTTTCACAGTATTTCCTATAATATTTTGTCTTCTGGAGAAAGTCTATTTCGGCTAGAATGAAGGCAGTTTTAAAAATTTTTTAAACCATTTGAAGGTCAAAATTATTAGCCCCTTTAAGAAAAATTTGTTTTCGATTGTCTACAGAATCTTTTGTTTTACAATGACTTGCCTAATTACCCTAACTTGCCTAATTAACCTATTTAAGCCTTTAAATGTCATTTTAAGCTGAATACTAGTATCTTTAAAAATATCTAGAAAACACTGCCCCATGGCTGTGATTCTCACCTGATAGTCCACCAGCAGTTCAGGTCCTTTGAAGTATCGAGACGCCACCCTGACATTGTACTCCTGACTGGGGTGATAAAACTCTGCTAAACCCCAGTCTATCAGACGCAGCTGAAGCACAAAACACACAAGCAGAAGAGAATCACTTGTCAACTCACTCAACATCTTCCAGGATGAGGCAGAAAACGTGCCTTTTATTAATCTCATTCACTCAAAATAACTAGATCTGCATGATCCTGGATAAACTCAGAATCAATCCTGAATAGACAACAAGTGAATAAAAATAAATAAACGAATGAACAAAAATAAATAAATAAACAAATAATGTACGAATACAAATAAATAAATAAACAAATTAATAAAAATAAACAAATAAATAAACAGAAATAAATAAACAAATAAATAAACAAATCAATAAAAATAAATAACCAAAAATAAACAAATGTATAATAAAATAAACAAATAACGAATGAATACAAATAAATAAACAAATAAACTAATGAAAATAAATAAACAAACAAATAAACAAATTAATATAAATAAAAATAAATGACCAAATAACAAATGAATACAAATATATATATATATATATATATATATATATATATATATATATATATATATATATATATATATATATATATATATATATATATATTATATAAATAACAAATAAACAAACGAAAATAAATAAAATGAATGAATAAAAAACAAATAAACAAATAAGTAAAAATAAATATTGAACAAATAAACAAATGAGTAAAATAAATAAACAAATAATTAAATTTATAAAAATAAATAAATATTTAAATAATAATAAATAAATAAATGAGGGCTGTCAAGCGATTAAGATACACGTTTAAGATAAAAGTTTGTATTTACATAATATATATGTGTACTGTTTATATTTACTGTTTATACCAAGTCTTACTGGAAGAAGAGACAGTACTGTCTCAATGTGATCTCCTGGCTAAATAAAGGAAATAATAATAATAATAATAATAATAATAATTATTATAATTATAATATGTATGTATACATGCATATTTTTTATTATTTTTTATTATAAATTTTCTATTTGATGTATCACATTGCATCTTCTATTTAACGTCATGTGAGCAACATTGGCTATCTTCTGGGCAAAGCACTTCAGAATAATACAAACATAATAAATACAAAAAAACAAACATCTGAACAGACAAAAAAAAACATAAGTTTCTCATTTGAAGCATCAAGGTGCTTTTAAAAATGGATTGATGACAACCATAGAAATCAGCGTTGAAAAGACTAAACCCTGAACATGTTTTAACCACAGATGATGACTGATTTGAATGTACGACAGCGATTGTCATGAGTTCAATAAACATGCAAATTGCGATGATTTAGAATTAAGATTGCATGGAGTGTCCAGCCAATCAGATGTGAGGAGGGTAATGGCGTGAACTGCAGGAGAACAGTACCTTTCTGTGTTCATGGTCGATCATGACGTTGTGTGGCTTCACGTCTCTGTGCATGATCCCCATACTGTGGCAGTAATCCAACGCCTGAGAGAAACACACAGACGCTTAAAAACACACTACACAGACAGCTTTTAAACAAAATATTATTATATATCGGTTTTATTAAACCGATATATTTATAAAAATAAGAGTTATCTTTAGAAGACATCTTTAAAAATTTAAAGAAAATACATTTAAATTCAAAAGTTATTGGGAAAACAAAATGTAAACTAAATTTGAATGAAAACTTTCAATGTTTTTATTATAGAACAACAACATTTTTCTTGACATTAAATCATATCAATGATTTTTGATGAATCATATAGCACAGAAGAGTGGAAAACAATACTGAAAATACAAATTTCAGGAATACATTACATACTAAACTGCATTACAATATATCAAATAACATTTTACAGTGTACAACTGGGAGTCAATGACAAAGTGAGGGAAACGCAGTATAGCATGAGTGGTGAAGGTAAAGAGGTGAGATCAGTGAACAGACGCTCTTTCTGCTGCAGTGACGCAGCTTCACCTGATCCAGATTAACACACCTGAACCCATCCACAGTCAAACGGCCACTTCCCAGAATTCCCACACAACTCAACTCAAAAAACACTCCAAGGCCCCATTTCACCTGGTATTAAGGTGCGTTTTCAGTGATCCAATCACAAGCAGTCATCAGAGATGATTAATGATGTTGCTAGGTATTAGCTTGTGTTCAAATGTCATTTTTCCCTCTTATTTCGTCATGCTCTACATCATAATCTGGCTGTTAATGTTGGTCAGTGGTTCTCAATACTTGTCCTTGTAGGCCCCCATAACGTATGTTTCTCTTACCGCTTCAGAAATTTGCTTTATTAGACTAAGCGCCTAGTTTGAAAGCATGTTCAATTCAAGGTATAACATGCACAAGACATGTCTTCCATCTAAAGACAGGATTAACGTTATGTTATGTGTATTTATATAGTGCATTCATCGTGTATGGCCATGCACCCAAAGAGCTTCACAATCATGGGGGGGAGGGGGGTATCTACACACCACCACAAGTGTGCGGCTCCACGGCTCCAACCTGAATGATGTGACTGCTCACCACACACCAGCTATAGGGAGAGTGGAGAGACAGTGATGAAGCCAATTCGGTAATTGGGATGATTGCAAGGCCATTATGGGTAAGAGCCGATGAAGAGAATTTGGCCAGGACACCCCTAATCTTTATGAGCAGTGCCATGAGATTTTTAATGACCACAGAGAGTCAGGACCTCAGTTAAACATCTCATCTGAAAGATGGTGCTTACTGGCAGTAAAGTGTCCTCTTCACTATATTGGGGCATTAGACCACAGATTGAGTGCCCCCTGCTGGCCTCACTAACACCACTTCCAACAGCAAGCTAGTTTTCCCATGTGGTCTCCCATCCAGGCACTAGAGATGCGCGGATGGCGGTTACAGCCACGGAATCCGCGGATAAACCGCGGATCGGGCGGATGACGTGACGAAAAATAATATTTTAATTATATTCGGGCGGGTGGTGGGCGGTTGTACTGTTTTTGTACACATAGCTGGCGCACCAACGAAAAAGCCTAGGACTGACTTCACAGAATGAGAGGAGGAATCGGATACACTAATTCTGGATGAAGTACAGAAGTCTTCCTCTACAAAATTAAGAATAGACGGATCAGCAGAGGAAAATCTACTTTCCTTTTGGGAGAAACAAGGCAGTCATTCCAACGTCTACAGCACCTTGCCAAGAGAATTCTATGCATTCCAGCAACAAGTGCTGCGAGCGTGTGCTCCTTCAGTGCAGCAGGGCGCATTATAGGCCAGGCGCTCTCGTCTGAATGTTGAAATGATGTGTCAAAATGCGTTTTCTATTAGGCTACTATAATAAAAAAAATTGTACAGTACAGTGCGTTTCATTTAGGCTATTTATTTATTTATTTTTGTCCCTGTGCACCGATTGGAGACGAAGTTCACTGCTGATAT
Source organism: Danio rerio (assembly GCF_049306965.1). Classification (NCBI taxonomy): domain Eukaryota; kingdom Metazoa; phylum Chordata; class Actinopteri; order Cypriniformes; family Danionidae; genus Danio; species Danio rerio. The sequence continues at coordinate 3,639,314 of NC_133194.1, read as the reverse complement.
TCTGAGAGCTTTATAGGGTGCTTCTCATTTCTTATTTGTGTATCCTCGTTTCCTTCCCTTGCTTTCTTTCCTCGTCTTTCCACCCCTACAGGATGCGAGGGAAGGACGCAAAAAAAAAAAAACTCAAGGACCGAGGAATCGAATCAAGTGAAAAGACACGTCCTCGTATTGTTTAGCGTCACTTCCAAGCGTCAATTAATGCTGGATTTGACTTGCACGTTTGGATTAACTGCATGTCATTAAAGTCATTCTCTATTTTCTAATAATCAATAAAGAAACATTCATTTAATAATAAAAAGGAATAAGCCATTCAAATAAGGAGCTCAGTCAGCAGATGGCGGGCGGGTGCGGTTTTAAAAATTGGTCAAAAATGTTAGTGCGGATGGATGGCGGACGGATGATGAGTTTTATGATGCGGTTGCGGATAAAATAATAGCCTATCCGCGCATCTCTACCAGGCACTGACCAGGCTCAGCCCTGCTTGGCTTCAGTGAGTCTTGAGCTGCAGGGTGATATTGCTCTATATACACTATAGAAAACAAAGCACAGTTCCTTCTTGGAGCTTTTCTAATTAGCTGGTTATCTAAATGAGGGGGGGGGGTCTTTTTTCCCTCATTACTCTAGAAATGCAAACTAATCGAACATGTTTTCGACAATCTTTAGAAGTTGTTGAATGTAAACAGGCTCAAAACATTTCAGAAACTGCCATTTAAACCAGCATTTACCCTTATTAACTTGACATCACATGCAAAAATGCACTTTTTACCGCATGTACACAGGCCTAAAAATGCAAGCAATAAGATCTTTCAGTAGCACTTAAAGGCAAAGTGCGTAACGTTTGTACAACTGAAAGTGGCAAAATAAAAACCGGCTGACTCGGATCCAAAATGTCAGCATCAATGACTCAAATTTAGTAAAGTGGGAAAGATACTTGGAATATTGGAAATTTATTTAAAAAACAAAAACAAAAATCGTTTAATTTCTGTGAATGGATTTAAGATGATATCTGAAAGAACTTACCTTTAGGATCTCGTACATGTAGAACCGAATGTCGTAGTCTGATAGTGTTTGATACAATTGCTGCACAACAGAACAACAACATGAGTGAATTGAGTTTTATTTCATCATGCAATAAGCTGAGGTAGATTTAAAGTGATTTACCTTGAAGTCTGTGTTGTTCACATGTTCAAAAACCAGAGCCGGAGTTCGAGACTTCAGGGAGAAACATAAAAGACTTCAGTCAGACACATATTTGAAACCTATTTTAAAGAAGTATGTGCACACAGTTGATTTCAAATGCTGTGTTTCAAGTGCAGTTTTATACTGAGAGAAAGCCAACTGACCACTGGATCTTTGATAATGTCTAGAAGTGTGATAATGTTGGGGCCGCCTCTCAAATTCTCCAAAATTTTGATTTCTCGCTTGATTTTCTTCTTCTTTACTGGCTGTGTTTGGAAACAAAGATGGAAACAAAGAACAAAATCATTAAAAGTAAACAATGCGATAGCAACACCTTTAACTACTGTACAATCGCATTTTAAAGTTGAACATTGTGGATATGGATGTGTTAAATGTAGCTATTAAATAAAAAACGATAATATTTATACAATCCCAAATCAGAAAAAGTTGGCACGGTATAAAAAAAAATAAAAAAAAACGCAAAAAAGTAGTGATTTCTAAATTTACTTTGACTTGTATTTCATTGCAGACAATACAACAAACATTATTTAATATGTTCCTCATGGTTTTATTAGGCATTGTTTATACAAAATATACAAAATAAACATTCCAATTTTGGTTCTTGCATCACTTTTCCAAAAAAGTTGTGACAGGAGCAGTTTAGGGCTAGTAATCAGGTACATTAGTTAAATAATAGCCCCTTTCACACATACAGACCTTTCCTTGTATGTGTGAACAGGTCCTTTTTGAAAATACCGGTAAATTCGTTCTGGCTATTTTCCGGAAAGAGAAGTTGTAACATTACTGGCAATTTGCCGGAATGCTGCGCTGTGTGAATGCAGAAGGAAGATTGCCGTAATAAGCGCGTGCACGTCTAGAACGTGCTGACGTGAGACGTCTGCTTTAGCCAATCACAACAGTCAGACGCATTTACATGCGCGCGGTTTATGAGCATAAAAGCCTTTGAATATTTTTCCAGACACATTTAGCTGCTAGAAATTAGTCAGATCACGTTTATATGTTCTTCTTTATGCCAACTGTGTAAATAATCATCGATGAGATGCTTATGATAAGCCGTTGTTTGTTTACCTTTAGGCTTTGCGTGTGCCTGTGAAACAGCCTGTGAGCGCCTGCACACGCACATATTATGAACATCTCGACATGCGAAAGTGATCCTGCGAAAGTTGTTCACAATATTGATCATCCACAGAGTTTGTAATTTAGTCAAATGTTTACAAATACAAGCACAGCCGTTTAAAGCTCATTTGTGGTGAATGATGTCAGAATTTACCGGTATTTTATGGATGTGTGAATGCTCTTTTCCGGAAAATTTCCGTAACGTCCTCGCCTGTGTGAACAGCGCTTTTTTGAATATACCGGTAAAGTCGTTCCGGAAATTTTCCGGATATTTACCAGTATCACTGTGTGAAAGGGGCTAATGATGTGATTTGAAACAGGTGATGTCAACAGGTGATTGTCATTTTGTGTTGGTACAAAAGCAGCATCCAAGAAAGGTCTAGTCCTACGGGAGCAAAGACGGGACGAGGATCGCCAGTTTGCCAACAAATATGTGGGAAAATTATTGAAATGTTTAATAGCAACGTTTCTTAAAGACAGATAGAAAGACATTCGGATATTTCACCTTCAGCAGTGCATAACATTTAAGGAATCTGGAGCAATTTCAGTGCGTAAAGGACAAGGGCGCAAGCCTAAGCTGCTTGCTACAATATGTAGTCACATCCACAGCTTCCAGTTAAAACTGTACGGTGCCAAAATGAAGCCCTATGTTAACGGTGTCCAGAGGTGCTGTCGACTTCTGAGCTCAGAGCCATCTGGGATGGACGTCCACAGAGTGGAAACGTGTACTGTGGTCAGATGAATCAGTATTTCAATGCAAAACCACGTTCTGCACACATTCGGAGGAAGAAGATAGAGATATTTGACTGGCCTGCCTGTAATCCTGACCTGTCTCCGATGGAGAATGTGTGCGATGACTTCGTACTGTAACCCACCTTAAGACTTGTTTGCAGGAAGAATGAGACAAGTTACACATGAAACACTTCATCACTTGGTGTCTTCAGACCCTAAACGTCTTTTAAGTGTTGTGAAAATGATCTTTTAATTAGTGTTATTATTGATATTTTTATTATTGTTGTCGTTATAATTATTATCACAACAACAATTACCAATTTGATAGTTAGATATGGTCATATTGCACTTAACAGCTTTCTAAAACAGCAAGCTAGACTGCAATAACCACTAGATCAGCGCTTCATGACTGTCACTAATTAAAAAACCCTAAACAAGCTGAATTTCATGTTGTCTTGAACGCAGTGACATCTGATCCAAGCGTGTCTAGACTGTCCAGCTTCATCCTTCATGTCTCCAGCTAGGGGAAGTTCATTATGCACGTCAGGCTACATTACAGGACAACGGCGCTAATCTTCAAAACTATTTATCACTTAGCTTGAAAAGAAGCTCTCAGCGCATCAGGTGTTATCGATAAAATCTAGAGCTTTCTCTGGTTAAGAGCAGGAATTCGCCAGGCGCCCATTCATTTGAACACCGGCCAGCAGCTTCTGGTTTCGATACCATCCGCTGCCTTCCATAACGTAAACAGCCTTATCTCAGCAGAAGCTCTCAGAAAACCAGAATCTGGAGAGGACTGCGAGTCTGAGGGTCTTCACTGTACACGAACCGTTGAATCAGAACTGCACAATAGATGTCTCATGTCCATGCACATCAACTTGTATATGCTCATCTCAGCACTTTTCCTTCTGCGTTCACACTAGCGATGCTGTAATACTCAAAAGTACTATTGAACTGCTGTACCTCTACTGTTCAACTCTCAAATATTAATTGTGTTTTTTCGGTTTTGCATCAATGTAAAAAAAGTATTTTGCATATTCCCTATTGATTTATTTACTCTCTGAATGTTACTGGAATTTCAGTGCCAATCAGACTAAGATTTTAAGTGCGTTCTTAAACTTCTGATTGGCCATTGTGTTTCCTGCTCTACAGAAATGACTGTGATTGACCATGAAGGTCATCAGTAACAATCTCATAGTGTGAACTATCAGAGACAAGATCTGAGAAAAATTGCAGACAATTCACCAACACCCATCAGAAATTTGCCATGGTTAATATCGGGACTTCAATTCAAATTCTCGCCTTGCGAAATGTTTTGATTGAAAATAACATCTGCGATTACCTACAGCCAATGAGAAAGCAGCAAGACAACAGGATGTTAGGGGAGAAGTTAAAAGGGCTTTGTTTTAGTCTATTTGGACCCAAGAAATGAAGGAAAAACTAGTGTAAATTTGGCAGGAGCACCCGTGTCTGTTCGACGTGTCATCTGAGCAATACCACAACCAGATTGAAAAAGAAAAAGGTTGAGGAGAAATTGCCAATTCCCTTCAAAGGATAGGTGAGCAAAATAAGTACATTTTCTACCCCACTTAAGGCTTCTTTCTCATTATGTAGTTAATAACAAAAGATAAACAAGCGTTGTTTTCATGTGACTTCTCATGCGTGTTTGGTTGTAGGACGTAGTTTGTGGACCAAAACAAAGTTGATGCGATTCTTCCTATTGTAAAGTCATGCAGTGTTGAACCCCGTCCCCAACCAATCTTGCCTTGTAAACACAGCAGTGATTGAACGCTAGCCCAGGAATCTGTTCTTCGTACGTGCATTACTCAGCTGGGTTTGGTTATTGACGATTTGACACGATCTAGGATCGTTTCGTTCTTCAAAACTCATCCAAGAGTTGTTGTCTTGTCATACCAACAATTCTGGTAGCTCAAACCTGCTCGGGGGCAGGCTCATTTCATAGTAACAGGATTAGATTAGGTCAGTTCAAGCAAAGGTAATACAAATATTTTCTTACAGTAGTAGTTATATAATTATAATTATATAAGTTATATACACTCGGGAAAACAGTAAATGTATTTTTTAACTTATATATATATATATATATAAATAAATAAATAAATAAATATATATATATATATATATATATATAAATATATAAATAAATAAATAAATATATATATATATATATATATATATATGTATATATGTATATATAAATAAATATATAAATCAATATATATATATATATATATATATATATATATATATATATATATATATATCTTAAGTTAAAAAATATATATTAATAAAACTTATGCAATTTACACTTCAAAAAAAAGTACAAAGACTGCCACCTGGTGGTTCAAAGTGAAAATTTATTGTTAGTAACTTTTCAGATACAAACGTTAATTTAGACGTTTTAATCTGATTATTGAATTTGTTTGAAGAACCAAATTAGCCAGAGATCAGTTATCAAGATTAAAAGATTCAGGATCAGTCAAATCATCTTAGATTATATAAACGAGGTATGAAGAACTGACCCCAGATAGTCATGCAGTGTGAAAATATCTGTGACTTGACTACTTTGAAAATCATGCAGTTTGAACTCGGCATGAACTGAACCCGTCCCGATTTTACCAATGGCTGGTCAGAACATCATTAAATGGATCTGAAATCAAAGCACTGCTCACCTTCAGTATTTTGACGACTACCTTCTCGTTGTTTGTGATGTTGATGGCTTCGAACACTTCGCTGTACTTTCCTCGGCCGAGTTTCCGCACCAGCTGGTAGTCATCTTGATTCCTGTTGACAAGACCGACAGCTGTTATCACAAGTGCAAATAAAATGCAGCTCCGGACAAATGAAACCATCACCACTGTGTGCCTGCAGAGAAATACTTCACACAACTCTCTGCTAATAGTCCCGGGAGTCTGACAGAATGAAAAGACACTGAATATTTCAGCATTAATTATGTAAAGCTTTCAAACCAAGCAAACAAACTCCACTGCTGTCTATTACTGTGGTTTTATTCATCAATAAACGCCTCAAGAGCCCTGAGGTTAGCTCAGTTTGATTTGTGGTTCAGGGTTTGTTTAATGCTTGTCGTTAAGTTTTCTTGGTTTGTTTGATTCAGACAAAAGGACAATGGTACATTTAGTCCAAGTTCAGTATGCATTCATACCACTATTTTAAAGATTAACATAAAGATGCTTTTATGATGACGTATATTTTGTGAAAGAACATCACAAAAATAATGATTAAACTGACAAATTTGGGTTCAAAAACAACACAAAATCTAGCCCACAGTGAGTGCAAACCTCTCATATGTATCTTTAATCTGCATCAGCACATGTAACCTCTTGTTAGAAAGGAATTCCGTCATTCCGAGTTCATAATAGTCCAAAAGGTGATGATTATAGTTAAACAAGGCAGTTTGTTCATGTTTTAGGTAGCTAAAAATAATCATTTACTCCTTTGTTTTTCCGGCTTCTCCTTTGTTTTTTTTCGCACGATCAGCTCGAGAAGTTTGTTATTTCAAATATAGATGTGCACACGAGCGATCGCGAGCTCTCTGGAGAAAGTGAAGCCGCTCGCATTTTTAGACGGGCTCGTAAAACAACAGGACACGGCAGATTTTGTTCTTCTTGGCTTTGTGGCTGTTTGAGCTAGGGTTGACCATGGCTTGTTCTTATATGTATATATTATTACTATGTAATGTCTCAGCTGTGTATTTAAAAATGGCGGTTCCTTTGTTTTTATTCTCCTGCTTGCGCTAGTGACATTTTTCTGTAAACCAATCGCATTTAGCTGTGCACCTAGCTCTGCTTTTAGGTACCCTTTTGACTTGTTGTTGGCAAAGAGTTCCCAAACAATGGTGCGGTAAGGTGTGTTTTTTGGTACCTTTTGACAGTGGAAACAACCATAAAAGCGGTCCGAACCATACCGTACCACTCTGTGGCAACGGGCCATATGTATTAATTATATTAAAAGCCTTTACCATTTTGCTGGGAGGGCAGTGGCTGGTATTTGAATGTTTTGGCCATGTTGCATCTGGGACAAGCAGCCAAATTGCTTGTTGCATCACATATTGTTATCAGAAACAATTCTAATATGCTCATATTTTGAAAAACAATGCTGTGTTGCTTAACATGTCTATGGAAACCAATAAACATTGTTTTTTCTGGACACCCTAATGAATAGACAACTCAAACGTACAGTATTCACTTGAAGAAAAAAAATAATATTTAATATTATTTTTAAATAATTTTATTTAATATTTAAAATAACTAAATATCTTCAGTCACATTCGACCACTTTTTATGCATCCTTGCTGATCTATCTACATGTATGTACAATATTTCTAATGTAGAATGCACATATTCATTATTCAAATCCTGACTTTTCCAGAGCCTCCTGACTTTTCCAGGGCTGGAAAACATATTTAAAAACACAATGACATTCCCAGATTCTCAATTACTGTGGTAATCATAATGTTTCTGGTCTTTGACCTTCCAGACATCTTGTAAGGCAACCCAAACTGCATAACTACAGGAATCATTTCAGAAAACCTAGAACATTAACTCCACATTTACATCAAAAGCATAACCCACAATTTCATCACAAACTGAATGAAATCCCTTACCCCCACTCTACGACGTGAGACTCGTAGTCCCAGTATTCCCGCGGTCTCTGTGTGTTGACGTCTGGATAAACGCGGGATCGACTCGTGACAGGGCCGGACATGATCTGGACGTATGGCTGCTCTTGTCAGGGCTGTGAAAGCACACACAAACAACAGTCAATACAGGCACAGAGTTATCAGGCCAACACACATCGATCAGATCAACATCGATAAAATGCTTGAGGCCTGAAATCTGTGGCCTGTTTGCACATGGACTCAAAAAATGAAAGGAAAAAATAATCTACAGCTGGGGTGTTTGTCTTTACAGGCCCCCGGCCACGACACGGACCCCTGACTGTCTGATAAATTGGATTAAGGCTCTGAAACTCTGCCCAGACAGAGGAAAGTTTAATCTAGATGCAAGTAGACCGAGGAAGAGTCGACCAGCTCAGTCCAAAGAGCCTCACCGCATTCTTTCAGGGTTGAAAACACATAAGATGCCTTAAAGGAATAGTTCACACAGAAAATTTTAATTCTGCCATTACTTACACTTTACTTGCTCCAAACCATTCTGTATTTATTTTTACAGCTTCTCAGTAATTTTTAGGTTTGGTTATACCTTTAAGGACACAACATTGTGCTCTTTGTAGATTTCTATACATTCATTCATTTTCTTGTCGGCTTAGTCCCTTTATTAAACCGGGGTCGCCACAGCGGAATGAACCGCCAACTTATCCAGCAAGTTTTTACGCAGCGGATGCCCTTCCAGCCGCAACCCATCTCTGGGAAACATCTACACACACATTCACACACACACTCATACACTATGGACAATTTAGCCTACCCAATTTACCTGTACCGCATGTCTTTGGACTGTGGGGGAAACCGGAGCACCGGGAGGAAACCCACGCGGACGCAGGGAGAACATGCAAACTCCACACAGAAACGCCAACTGAGCCAAGGCTCAAACCAGTGACCTTCTTGCTGTGAGGCGACAGCACTACCTACTGCGCCACTGCTTCGCCAATTTCTATACATTATAATTGATTAATCACAGTTAAATGTATGTAGATAGTAGTTGAAGGTGTGTAGTTGAAGGTGAAAGACAAAATTGTGCACATATGCAACCAAAACAGTCACAATGTTAAGCCCTGCAAATTCAAGCAGGTTCAAGCACTTTGTCCAAAATCCAAGCACTTTTCTAACCTTGAAAACATTATATTAAAAATCAAGCATTTTCCAGGATTTCCAGAACCCGTAAGAACCCTGTTATAAGCATGAAGATTGTGTCACAATCCTATTCAAAAATGCTCACTAAATCAAACCTTGATAATGAATCGCACACAACATAAGTAAATGACACTAATGGGAGTACACCATACTTTATATTAGTTATTAGTTCGTGCCAGATGGGATTTTGGCTTGATCATCATTCCAAGAATTCGTGCCTCCTCATAAGAACACTGAACCTGATATCACATGACTCACAAAGCCTGTATTCACTACAAAGATGGCATGATCTAATCTGGAGATGAGCGGGGATCAAATATGCAGACACATTTTAGTTTCCCTGATGTGTCAAATGAGGTTTGGTAGAACACGATGGCCATTTAACCCAGACTCACCTTAAAGTGTTTACTTGTGAGCAGCCTTGGGGAATCTTGTGCTGATTTTAGAAGAGGTTGACAATCCAAACACCTGTGAGAGAGCACAAAAACAACAAATCTGACGTCAGCATCTTATTTGCACAGATGTTCACTTGTTTTTTTGCATGAACAGACCTGTTGTGTGAAGCCACCGGCTACATTTGTGCTTAGCTCAAAGCTACATTTGTACTGAACAGACAAAGTGAAGATGCTTTTAAAAACACATCCATAACCATTAATTAGGAAAAATGCTGTCATTTCCTATAGGCATGGGACGATAACCTTACCGCAGTTTGGAAAAGTCAAGGTTTTAAAAAAAGTCTACATTTTCTGCTTTACCATTCCTAAGGTATTACTAAATTTCTTTTTTTTTTTTTTTTTACATTTTTTTTTTTTAGTTTTTTAGGACAGCAGTATCTTCATCAGAAAATCTCTCCAAATATGCCGTTTTCAATTGTAAAAAATCTGGTTTTGAAACACATGAAGACAGCAGAAGTCAATTATTCATTTGAATCATTTAGCCTTACATGTTAACTGTTCCAAAATACTTTAATTGTTTCCCAAAATAAAATAAATTGCAGGGCTCGAAATTGCGACCATTTTGGTCGCATATGCGCCCGAAATTTTACCTATGCGACCTCAAAATATATTATGGAGCATGTGTGCGAGTGCTAAAAATTGTTGTGTGACCAGTTTTTACTGTAAAATGTTCACCACATGCGCGGATTTGGGAGACATTCACGCAGAATGCATCTCTGCATTTAAACCGCGAAACGCAGCACTCAGGATTCGTTTAAAACAGTTGTCATATCAACTTGCTGCAGTAAACAAAGCCAAGTCCGTAATGCTTGCCCCGCCTTCGCGCTCTTCTTATTGGCCCACTGCTCTAGCACTGAAATATCAGCTGTCAATCACTCATTCAGTGCCTTCTGGCTTGGGATGACAGAGAGAGCTACTACTGCGAAAAACTGTAAAGGACTAAAGATGAGAATGAAGATAACACTGACAGATTTTGTTTTAGAAACCATGGCATCTAAAGTTACAAATAATGACACATCTTACTAGTGATCATGTGCTGAATGTTGATCCACCATTTACAGTTTTCCAAGAGTGGATAAAAGACTTCCAATGGCCTTAAGTCCACTATGAAAAGTCTGTGGGATGGAATTTTCAGGTAACTGTTTGCCACATCTAGCACGAAAGCATCTGTTTAATCCTTCATATAATCGCCAGATGCTGTCCACCGTGCAAGTGGCAGCTATATGTCAAATTTAACACCACGTACACCATCGCAAACGGGCTTGGACTGAGTAAACTAATATCGCTACTCATGAAAAGTATTGCTATTAACATGACGTATGCATATAATATGGTAGAGTATATGTCAAAAACATCATTGTAATATTAGACACGACCCGTGAGAACAGCACAGTTTTATCGTTAACAGATTCATCCATGTCAAGCAGTGCGTGCGGGGCCGGTGAGCGCTCCGTGTACCTTTTGCTCACTCAGTTATGTTAAAAAAATCTATTTTCTTGTGATATCGGGATTTCGTTGAGAAATATTTTCCTCACACTTGCATATATATAGTTTTGCTTGTTAGTTTGATTAGAGTTGATTTCAAATGCAATATATATGTTTGTATAACACTTGTAGTTACGGTGCTTATGAGTGCGACTAAATTTTGGCTGATGCGCCTACATTTTTAAAGTTAGGAGCACCGGTGCTGCAATGTAAAAAGGTTAATTTCGAGCCCTGTATTGCATACAAAAGGGGAAAAGGGTTTTGGTTTTTTACCCAGACATTTAAAAAGCATATATTTTAGAGCAATAATCTCAATACTGTGATACCGTGATATTAATATCCAAGGTTATCATGCCGTCAAAATCCTATACAGGCCCATGCCTACATCCGCCAACCCAAAAGGTCACCATTTTTAAGGTGTTAATCTATTTAAAGGGATAGTTCACCCAAAGATTAATATTTACTCACTCTTAATTGGTTTTAAACCTCTATAAGTTACTGTTTAAGCTGAACACAAGAGAAGATATTTGGAAAAACTGTTGAAACCTGATCTTCAGAAGCCTGTAATCATTGACTTTCCCTAGTAAAAACAAATACTATAGAAGTCAATGGATGCATTTTTTTAAATAACTTCTTTTGTTTTCAACACAGACTCAAACAGGTTAGTGACAAGTGAAGTATGAGTAAATGATGACAGAATGTTCAGCTTTGGGTGAGCTTACTATTGTTATCGGCATAAATTTTATTGCGTAGATATAATATTATTTACCGGTCCAGCCCAAGCTAAAAGCTAAAGAAATTGCAAAAATACTACTGCTTCAGATTAAAAACACACAATAGGCTTCAAGAATATCACACAAGCACAAAAATTACAGCCTGAGTGCAAATATGACAAGATTTTATACAAGAAAACACAAACAAGAAAGTAATCTCAAGTGTGCTTTATGTATTTGAGCAATTCCGTGCAAATGTCAACCTTCGCATGAACAAAATTAAGTTTTCACCAAAACACGGGATCGTTTCTTCTGGGGTATTTTGGTAAGCAAGTATTCTACAGTACTTTAGAAATACTCAAAAATGCATCCATCAGTGTTTCAAACTATTCTATTTGATTTACCAAAGTGTCACAAGTGGCAATTTCACATGTCACATCCGTAACAGAGAGATATCACATGCATAACAACATTTTTTTCTCATAAATGTGAGAATATTAAATAGAACAAAATCAATAATTTTTGCTTTATAGAGAATCAACTCTTTTCCTTTTGATTATTGTCCTATAACTAGTTCTGGAAAATATGGACAAAAGTTTCAATATATTGTTAACATTAACCTTCTATGCAAATTTATGCTTTGAGTATTTACTGTAAATGTCACACCCATAACGCTAAATCTCTTTTCTGTTTTGCTAATGAAAAGAGTTTGCATCTGTGCACCTCAGAGCAACACTGCAGTGCTTTTTTTCTGAACGTCTCTTGTTTGGATTGAATGGAGTGAGATAAATGATCATCTTATTGTTCAGAGTGGAGCTGTTTACATTATGGGAGTCAGCTCATATCGTTCAACCATCAGCATGGAAAGACAGGTTTGCAACTGCAGAGAAAACACATACCTTGACTTTCTTTGTCACATATACCTAAAACATTTGCTAACCACTAGCATGATGTAGTGTTATCACGATACTGAAATGTCTGACTTAGAAATGATACCATGAAAAAGATAATGATTTCCGATACTGTGGGGAACAAATTTAGCAAAGTAAGCAAATAAAGTAAAAAGGGAAAAACAAAACAAACTAAATCATATTAGGCTTGCCATGGTACTGGAATTAGGTACCAATCGATACTGAAATTTTAAAAAACATCCAGCTAACATTTGAGCGCTGAGCATACCCTTAAACAGCGCTGATTTGACATTGTGTTCATGTGCTCAACAGAAATGACTGTGATTGGCCATGAAGGTCATCAGTTCACCAAACTCACTGCTGTTTACTGCGTTTACCCACAGATACAGGAACACTGAAGCATTTCAAAGTCGCATCGATCAGCTGGTTTGTCTACAAGCTGACATACAAGCGATCCGCTGATGAATATATATATATATATATATATATATATATATATATATATATATATATATATATATATATATATATGTATTACATATGTGTATGTGATACAGTATATGTGATTACACCCAGTAAACAGCCTTGAGTACGGTGAACTGATAACCGTCAAACGAGCACCGTTTAAGAACGAGCTCAACACCGCTCAAATATTTGTGGGAAATACACTTTTTTTTTATTTCAGTGTTGATTGGTAGCAAACTCCAGCATCGTGACAACCCTAAACCAGTCCAAAAGGCAATATAAAAACTAAATTACTGCAATCTCATCTTATTTTATTTTCTGATCAAAACAAGTGTTAAAATTATAACATTGTTATTACTTATTTACATCCTTTCTGATGAGAAAAGAGAGTGTGAGAGAGCAAAGCCGGTTTCAATACTAACCAAAAGCAAGATTGTATCATTTTAAATGTTTCTGTATCTATATTTATCAAGATTTTTGATAACACTAGTATTAAGATATAAATAATATTAACAAAATGACTAAATTATGTAATTTATGAAAGCTAATAGTTTCATTTTATGCTTTTTTTGTGCCACAAAATACACTTTAATCATTTGGATGGGAGCAATTTTACACTTCATAATGGTGATGCAGAGAGGAAAAGAGAATATCTGTATGGTGAGAGAAAGTTGTAAGCTTAAAAGGTATTTTTACAGTTTGCATTTTCTTTTATGTTTTACGTGTAATCAGTTATTGAACTATTTCAATAAAGTAGACCTATTATGCAAAAATCCCTTTTATAAGGGGGTTGAACACAGTTTTGTGAGCACAGTCTGTGAATATAACTAACCTTTAATGGTAAAAAATTAGTATCTTTATTTTTTTATTATCACACTTCTTAAAAACACTTGATTGACATTCTCCCTTTGTACGTGTCATCAGAAGGGGAAAGCCCCGCCCATTAGTGACCAGCTCTGACAGCCCTGAATGAGAAGGATTAGTTTTCAATCTCCTGCGTAACTCCGCCCTCTTTTAAAAAGAGCACCATCTCATTTACATTAAAAGTGCCAGTCACCAAAATGGCAAAATTAGGATCCAAGCCTAAAATGGGCAGCTTCAAAGAGTTATAAAACATTTGTGTGGTATTTTGAGCTGAAACTTCACACACACACACACACACACACACACGGAACATCAGAGACTTGTCTTACATCTTGTATAAAGGCGCATAATAGGTCTGCTTAAATATTTATTTTATATATTATTTAAACATTTGCCTACAAGTTCCATGGTTTCCGCTACATTCATTCTTTTATGGCGGGACGCCACGCCAAAATTCATAATGCCAAAATAATAATCGCACCAAAACGTATTAAAGCGCAAGTGAATGTGAACAGCGCAAACTTTTCTGTAACCATAGTAGTGCTGTGTGTTATTTGTTTAACCCTTTAAGGTTGCGTTCTGACTGACTGGCTGGCTGGCTGGCTGGCTGGCTGGCTGGCTGACTGACTGACAGACAGTGGAGTGGAGTGGTGCGTGAAGCCAGCAAACACCATGTATAGCCGTTTCACTTTGCTTCAGGACGGTATAATACCGCTCGGTGGGTATTGAAAACATGCATAAATATTCCTAGCAAATCTAATAAATGTTGGTCACATACTCGTAAACGCACTAAATCGCACTTCAGCAGCATTTATTTGAGAGCGCAAAAGAAGATCTGCGCTTGAGCGGCGTATATTTGAGGGCGTGCAAGAAGTTTTGTGAACGAGCAGAGGAAATCGACGCACAAGCAAAGAAATCCGCATGCTGTAGGCTATTACATAAATGTAATCTCGACTTCTAATACTGCGCTGACGACATTGCTGCCACAGCTGGAAAAAAATCCTAGAGGAAACACTGAGTTCCAAATGCTATAAGATAAATTGCATAATATGCTTAAAATATATCATCAGGCTATGAAATGTTTGTGTTATAGTCAGTACCATGCACTAAATTCCAATACAAAGGCTTCAACAAGTCAGGTGTGAAAACACCCCTGGTGTCATTTTTATTTATTCATGACAGGTCTAATCCTGCCAAGATGCAAAAAACACTCAGCAAAACACTGTTTAATTATCGTTATTAAACAAGAAATTTAAATATCGAGACTTTTCTATCAATACCACACACACCTAATTAAAGGTCAACTGATATTGAACGTTTACTGATTGCAAACTGCTTCAACACCAGCATCGCAAGCCTGCAGAAACTGCAACACTGCATTTTTATTTTACTTAATCATTACTTTTTGAAGATTGATAATCATATTACAGGCATATTCAAATTCCTGTTTATCCATGATCACATTTAAAACCTCCAAAATAATAAAGTTTTTTATTACGATCTCAGTGCTTGAAATTTGACCAAATTAACACATGTAAGATCAACTCTACAAAAAAAACACTAAATTAAACAATTTACTTCTGAAGTTCAGACAAAATAAAACGTCAAAATATGTTGAAATATTAATGCATCGTCATCCAGTGTGAAAGATAGATTGATGTAAAAATTAAAGCGAAGTTTAATCAGAAAATTACTCATAAAATATATAACAATAAACTTAGATCTTACAAAATATAAAATGTTTTTAAATTACATCTTATAAATGTATTTAAAAACATTTGTTTTTGATGATAAAAAACACTTCTGATCTTTGACGAACATCTATGCTTTGCTAAAAAAATAAAAGATTTTATGCTTGGTGAAATTAAAAAAAAAACTTATTTCTAGCCTTCGAAATCCTTTAAATCATTAGAAAAATAGACTCCTGAACTAAATACTGCATCCTTTCAATCAGTTTTGATTTATTAAAGTATAAATCTACCATTATTATTAGAATTGTGTTGTTTTATCTAATTTAATAAGTAGTTTAAACAAACATCAAATGTTATTTTTAGTGTATAGTAAGCTGGACCTTTCTTTATCTATTGTATGCTTGGTGAAATTTAAAAAAAAAAAAGTATTTCTAGCCTTCAAAATCCTTTAAATAATTAGAAATATAAGCTATTGAAATAAATACTGCATCCTTAAATCAGTTTGATTTCTTAAAGTAAAAAACAACCATTATTATGAGAATTGAGTGACTTTTTTTTCTTCTAAATAACCAAAAGTGTTTATTAAACAATTTAATAATTATTAAATTAAAATAAATTATTAGTAATTATTATTAAACAAGTCCATGCTGCCTGAAAACAGATCCTAGATAGTAACTCACTAGACTTTAGTTATTATACATTGAATTAAAGCATCAAACCAGCATCTTTTCATTCAGGATGGTGTTTAAATAAATGAACACATTTAAAAACATTAGTTTGCAAAGATATAAATCTCTATCATCACATAAACCAAATGCACAAATGTTTAAAAATCGCAGAACTTTTAATTATCAATTTCAACAATTGACAGTCCTAAATGAAAAATACAGCAAACACCACCTGCAGCCTTTTCATACAGGATCCAAAAACGGGCAATTGATCATTTTAAGCCTTTATAAAACAAAATTCACAAACCTATAATAAAATAATGAGGTAAATAAAAGCATAAAGAGCAGAAATCAGACAAGGAGCTCTAACACTCATTCAGTTCAGGATGAGGAGCATCAGTTTGGAGCAAAACTGACAGTCTCTCTTCATTTCACAGACTCAACCAGCTATGTTTTACAATCAAATCTACACCCAAGCAAACCTACGACATATTTCAAGCCTTAAACACTTAAAACCGCATCAATTCATCGAGTTTTTCTTATAAATCATTAGCATATCATAACGTTAGCCACAGCCATGCTAACGTTCCATCATCTACCATTAAACACACTTCTAAAGACACAAGAGAGCTCAGACGGCGAAATAAACTCCCTCATCGTACTTTAAATGATTTAAGGATTGTGTATATGATAAAAATGAGCAGAGAATGACTGAAAGTCTGAATATAAAGGGCGGTTTGTTTTACCTCCCGGCTGTGTGGTAATATGGCGGCCGCGGTGAGCGCGAGGAGACGCGGTGCTCCTCCGGTCCTGCAGGGGGCGCGTGGCGGCTGCGGATCTCACTCATACCCGCTTCCGCTCTCAAGGTCTGGTCCTCCCACTGTGTACTGGACTTTATTTATTATTTGGTGACATTTTTGTGACCAAACTTCATTTATGTACACGCTAATTAATGAACACAAACCCCGTCTTGTTTGCTTAAGTAAAGCTGTACATGTGTCATAGAGAGAAACTGTGAATACAGTAAAATGCTGGGTCCACACAATTGTTTTGAGTTGAGACAACCTAAGGAATTAAGTTAACTCATTAGTTTTTACAAATTTAAGTGGATTAAACATAAAACAATTAAGTTGTCCCTAAAAACTCAAGAATTGTCTTGTTTCAGCTCATTTTAAACAATTAGCTTGAACAAACAGTCGTTTTAAGAGTAAAGTTGGCCTTTTCTTTCATTATCTATCTATCTATCTATCTATCTATCTATCTATCTATCTATCTATCTATCTATCTATCTATCTATCTATCTACAGATAGATAGGCCTAAATCGTGTCTTCTCTCCCTGCTAAAAAATCCAGCTTAAACCAGCCTAAGCTGGTTGGCTGGTTTTAGCTGGTCAACCAGGCTGGTTTTACAGGGGTTTTGGCCACTTCCAGGCTGGTTTCCAGCCATTTCCCGCCTGGTCTTAGCTGGTCAAGCTGGAAAATGACCAGCTAAATCCAGCTAAAACCAGCTTGACCAGCCTGGTTTAAGCTGGACATAGCTGGTTTTGGCTGGGCTTCCAGCCTGGCTAGGCTGGTCAAGCTGGTATTAGCTGGATTTAGCTGGTCATTTTCCAGCCTGACCAGCTAAGACTGGAAGTGGCCAAAACCCCTCTAAAACCAGCCTGGTTGACCAGCTAAAACCAGCCAACCAGCCTAGGCTGGTTTAAGCTGGATTTTTCAGCAGGGCTGTTGTGTTTGAGTGTGAATGAGTGTGTATAGGTGTTTCCCAGTACTAGGTTGCAGCTGGAAGAGCATTCCCTGTGTAAAATATATGCAGGAATAGTTGGCGGTTCATTCTGCTGTGGCGACCCCTGATAAATAAAAGGACTAAGTGGAAGGAAAATAAATGAATGGGTGTCTTTTGTAAACCATGGTCCAAATAATTTTTGCTTAGATTTGTTTAAGCTATTATTAAATAGGACACATTCTAATGTAACTGTATTTCCCTTCAGCCAATCATAATCTCCAAAAAGCATCATGTAATTTTACATGGAATGTGTGTGATTTAATGACGACGACAGCCCTGAAGTTGGAAACACTAGAACTGCATATTAGCAGCTCTGAATGCCTGTCTGAGGAGTTAATGGAGAACCGTTAAGAAAACTGCTAATTTGCCTGATGACAGCACATATTTGACAATTCATAATCCAAGATAATGGGCATTTGGAAACTATAGGCAACTGATAGACGCATCTTAATTCGATCTGAAATATGATTCCACTTCATCTGGATAAAAAAAAACAGTGAAATAACATTCAGCTTTTCATTTAGTCTCCCTCAGGTCATCTAATATGGTGACTTTTTTATATATTTATTTAAAGGTTTGCAATGATAAAACGGTGTATTATACACTGCAAAAAGATGCTGGCTTCCACACAATTCATTTATGTTGGGACAACAAAAAGAAATTAAGTTAACAATACTTTTTTTTTTTTACAAATATACATGGATTGTGCATAAACAAATAAGTTGTCCCAACAAAAACATTAAGCATTGTGTTTTTCAGCTCATTAACCCTAAAAAAAATAAATTTAAATGATTAAAAAATTAAATAAATGCTACCTTTTCAATTTTTTTCAACAACAAAATTTGCTAAAGAAATACCGAAAAAAAATATTCAAAGATGATTCCTTGGATTTACTTATTTTTTTACGTTAAGTGGTTGTAAACAATTTATTTGGGCTGAATTTAAACAAACTAATTAAGTTGAACATTATTAAATTTAATTTGCCTGTTTAAATTCAACACAAATAAATTGTTTGCAACGGTTCTGCATGCAACACTTTTTTCAGTGAAGGATTGATGTCCCATAATTCAATTTAAAAGCAGAAGTAATCAACAAAAATCAAAACACAAACTGCTAACATATTTAAAAATTTTATTTTCATTCTTACAGTATAACAGATACTGCAAATATTGCTATTTATGCTCAAGAACTAACTAAAGTTTGAAAAGTGAGATATTAATGAAGGACCCCTTTAACAAATAAACTGTTGAGGTAAAATATAGTAATATTCCATTTCATGCATAGTTCAATCATTTCCTTCTTTAAATTTGTAAAGATTTATTTAGTTTTTACTGTACAATATTGTCAGAAGATTGGAAAAACATTGCCTGGTCTGAAGAGTCTCGATTTCTGTTGCCACATTCGGATGGTGGGGTAAGAATTTGGCATCAACAACATAAAATCATGGATCCATCCTGCCTTGTATTAACAATTCAGGCTGGTGGTGGTGTGGGGTACATTTTTTTGGCACACTTTGGGTCCATTAGTACCAACTGACCATGGTGTCAACGCCACAGCCTACCTGAGTATTTTTGCAAACCATGTCCATCTCATTTTGACCACAGTTTCCCATCTTCTGATGGCTACTTCCAGCAGGATAATGCACCATGTCATAAAGCCTGATTCATCTCAGACTGGTTTCTTAAACATTACAATAAGTTCACTGTACTCAAATGGCCTCAACAGTCACCAGATCCTAATCCAACAGAGCACCTTTGAAATGTGGTGGAGATTGTCATCATGGATGTGCAGCCGACAAATCTGCAGCAACTGTGTGATGCTATCATGTCAATATGGAGCAAAATCTCTGAGGAATATTTCCAGTACCTTGTTGAATCTATGCCATGCAGGATTAAGGCAGTTCTGAAGCCAAAAGGGGGTCCAACCCGCCACTAGTAAGGTGTACCTAATAAAGTGGCCGATGAGTATATATTGTTTCAAACTATTAAAATGTCAATAAAATCACAATGCTAAACTGAATCTTCAAATTAAAGCAGAGATCAATGTTCAATCATGCAATTCATAATCGTAAATAACAGAAGAAAAGTGGACGATCTGAGGTAGAGTAAATTAAGATCAAATCTTCACTTCTCTCTCTTCAAATGACACGTTTAAAAAAGATTTTCATCTTGTTGAGTCTATCATCATTGTTTTAAATCGTGTGATTTAGTTGCTGAAATATCCGATAGTGAAGCTGGTGAAAGTGTTTGATTATTGTCCCTCATCATCAGACAGCTCTCATGTGAGACTCAGGCTTATATTAAAAAAAGCTATTCAATCCCATCAGCCTCTGGATAAATCCTGTCTGGTATGTGCTGCTTCAGCGGCGTAATTTTTCATGATGATGGAAGGCAATGGAAGCGGCTTTGAAATTATGACTTCATTTACCGAAAGACCAAACACACAAACCAGAGCTTCAGCACTGACGACAGACGCTGAACATGACTCTCGAATCATGCTAAAGATAAATGCCAACACTTTGTTTCTCCAGTGTTGATATATTTCCTTCAGAAAACAGGAAGGAGTCAGCCATACAGTAAAAAAATATTGCTTATTGTTAATTAGTGTTTATTTACGGCTGTGAGTTGCAGTATGGGATGTTGATCTCTGCTCTGTCAACATTTGATGTTGAAGATTCAACTCTATAGTTGAACAAAGTGACTATTGACATTTTAGTAGTCTGAAATAATGTAATGTATAAGAAATAATATCTAAATAAGTCTGTAAAAGAACAGAAAATGTGCCGGCAGTTTATTACAAAGTTTTTGTAGCGTAATATACAACACCAACTTAGACAGTATATCACTTTCAACTATTAAAAATGTTCAGAAACGTCCGCACCAATGGTGTAGTGGTTAGTGTATCAACACATGCACTCTGGTGCTTGCAGCGACCCGAGTTTGATTCCCTCCTCGAGGTTCTATACTGATCATTCCCCTCACTCTGCTTCCCTCACTTTCTGTCAATGCTCTCTATCCTGTCCATTAAAGTTGAAAACCCCCCCAAAAATAATTATTGAAAAAAAAAAGTTGGAACATTTCAAGGTTAACGGTTGTTGTAAGAAAGACCAAGCTCCCATAATGCAATTCAAATGCATGAATAAATAGGAAAAATAAATCAAAAATCACAAAAAATGGAAAACTGCTAATTTACAGATATACAGTTGAAGTCAGAATTATAAGCCCCCCTGTTTATTTTTTCCCCAATTTCTGTTTAACACTCCATATGATAGAATCACACAGTTGCTGCAGATTTGTCGGCTGCACATCCATGATGCCAATCTCCACCACATCCCAAAGGTGCTCTATTGGATTGAGCTCTGGTGACTGTGGAGGCCATTTGAGTACAGTACAGAACACATTTCTAAACATAATAGTTTTATTAACTCATTTCTAATAACTGATTTATTTTATCTTTGCCTTGAGGACAGTAAATAATATTTTACTGGATATTTTTCAAGACACTTCTATACAGCTTAAAGTGACATTTAAAGTCTTAACTAGGTTAACTGGGTTAACTAGGCAGGTTAGGGTAATTAGGCAAGTTATTGTATAACGATAGTTTGTTCTGTAGACTATCGGAAAAATAAGACTAAGACTAATAAGACTTTCTCCAGAAGAAAAAATATTATCAGACATACTGTGAAAATTACCCTGCTCTGTTTAACATCATTTAAGAAATATTTTATAAAGGAAATCAAAGGGGGCAAATAGTTCTGACTTCACCTGTATTTTACTGTCTAAGATGTCAAAACAATGAACCGTGATTACTTGCTAATGCTAAACAAAGGTATTAGCTAGCAAACTCGTCAGTTTTACTAAACAAAGGTCCAGCACTGAAAATTTAATCTAGGTAAACAGCACATTAACCAAAAAATATACCAAAAAAACTACAAAACCTTTGGTATTTTTAACTTTGCATATGGGATTTTTAACTTTGCATTTTAACATTTATGATCCCAGGGGGTCAAAAGAGACTCAGGACAAAATAGATGTTTGGACCAGAAACAAGACAGTTTTTTTATGTGATATTGAATGTGTTTGTGTTGCTTGTTTTTCTTTTGCGACATTCAAATGAAGTCAAATTATTCGCCTTTCTGTGATTTCTTTTTTAAATATTTCCCAAATGATGTTAAACAGATTCCGGATTTTTCACAGGATTTCCTGTAATATTTGTTCTTTTGGAGAAAGACGTATTTGTTTTGTTTTGGCTAGAATAAAAGCAGTTCTTTATTTATTTAAAACCATTTAGGGTCAATATTATAAGCCTACAAAAAAATATTTTTTCTCATATTTTTCTGTCTACAGAAAAAACACTGTTGTTGGAATATCAAGCCAATTCCATGCGTGTTCAATAAGAAAAGGTCTGGAGAGAGTTTTCTTCAATGCCAAAAAATAACAGTAATTTATTAGATACAAATGAATAATTGGATGACAGAGCTCTGGGTTATGTTACCCCAATGCAATACAAGAAGTATATTCAAGAGGTTCTCAACTAACATAAATTTCCTGACTCCAGCATATATATATACACAACTGATATTAACAGGTGGAGTTTTGCTGTAACGTCACTTATTAGTCATTCTGCAGTCCTTTGGCTCTTGTACCCCCAGACATACTTCCTCTTTCTGCAACCCCTCTCTGCATACCAGAACTGAACAATTACATGCATCTTTAATATATTTCACAACTTCTACAAGTATCATGACAACTTGTGACATGACTTTGTATTAAACAGCAGTTCTTCTATGTCCCTCTTGTCAGCATGTTCCTTCTAAAAGTATGCAGCACCGTAAAAAAGAGGAAGTGTGTCTGGTCAAGATGTGGTATCATACAATAGAAAAGGTTAATTAATCTGTTGTTAGTCTGAACATTTTTCTAATAAAAAAATAAAGGCACAAAAGTAATAAAAAATAATTCCTTTTTTCCAACAACGTTATACAATAACTTGCATAATTACACTAGTTAAGCCTTTAAATGTCACTTTAAGCTGAATACTAGTATCTTGAAAATATCTAGTCAGATATTATGTGCTGTCATCATGGCAAACATAAAAGAAATGAGTTATTAAAACTATTATGTTTAGAAATGTCTTGAAAAAAATCTTTCCGTTAAACAAAAATTGGGGAAAAATATACAGGAGGCAGGCCCGGATTGGCTAATCGGGAGGACCGGGAGAATTCCCGG
Source organism: Danio rerio (assembly GCF_049306965.1). Taxonomy (NCBI): domain Eukaryota; kingdom Metazoa; phylum Chordata; class Actinopteri; order Cypriniformes; family Danionidae; genus Danio; species Danio rerio. The sequence continues at coordinate 3,616,149 of NC_133194.1, read as the reverse complement.
TGGGCCGGTCCGTTTTTTGGCCGCGAGGGCCGGTATCCCTAGCTCCAGAATCTGTTGCTCTCAGCAGTCACACTTTTTAAATTTATTTATTTATTTATTTACGTGACCACAGCCTTTTTATTCTTGATTTTACCGCAGCTCTACTCTTTTTATCTATTTTCTCGCTGAGTCACCAGTAATTGAACAGCTGTTGTGGTTCAGCGGTTAGCACGTTAGTTTACGATGCAGCTGACCCGGGTTCGATCCTCGTCTAAGTAATTTATTTTTTTCATTTTTATTGTTAAGACATATAATACTGTTAGGGTTGTTGAACATTTGAAGTTCTAAAGCAGCTGTTTTCTCAAAAAAGACGTGATAGTGTAATTAGAAACTAATTTGGAAATGACCTTATTTTAATATAGTCAGTCGTGAACTGAGGTGGGCCGGTCTGAGGCTTGAAACTCCAGGGCTGAAAAGGAGTCCCACTCCGGGCCTGACAGGAGGGCTAATAATTCAGGCTTCAACTCTATATGATGACGTTGAATGTAATTATGCAGTGAAGCCAAAGGTCAAATTTCCACTTGTGGATAATGAAGAAAGTCTAAAAACTCAGTTTTGATGGACCTTTCTCAGTGAATCGTGACCCGCAGCACAACAAACAGAGGTCTGTAAGTTCAGATGCGCCTGAAACCCGAGCGAGCCTGTAAACTCCCTAATGTAAAGTGCCGCGGAGCGTTTCTTTTCTCCGTCAAGCATGAAAGCACGTTCTGTACCTCTCCATCCCGGCCACTTCCTTTCAGCCTCCATGTTTAAAAGGGAAATCCGGGGGTCCCGTGTGCCCTCGGGCCCTTTTACACATACACATGTAAATCTGACCTTACCAGCTTTCAAAGCCTTCCCTCACGAGTGTGCTCCTTGAAAAGACAGCTAAGCGGCCATAATGTGGCCTAGTGAGGGATCCTCGGTGGTTAATTATCCATTTACGCTTTTAAAGAGAAAAACCCTTTTAGCGCGCGCACAGAGGACTCCTTTGATATCCCAAATACCAGCGCGCGGGACATGTCCAATGTAACTCTATTACACAGGACCACTTTCTCCCATTATCAAAAGTCTAACCCTGTTCTGCTCCACAGCGGCCGCTCCATTTTACCAGCGGCGCCCATGGAGAGCCGGGAAAGCTAAAACCCAGATGCGTAGACTTCCTGTCTTGTCCCGCCACGGCCCATTCATTCCCATTGGCAGCGCTTCCGTCTGATAAAAGGGAAAAATAGCCACCGGATTGAATGTCTTTGGATGGATGAGTCTCTGCTTTGGTTTGTAGGGGTTTGGTCTTGGGTGTGGAATTTCGGCCCTCTAAGGATGGACATGAGTTTTGCTCAGATTTTGGCAAGATTTGCTGCTCAAAATTTATTTTGCAGAACACCATGTCCTAACAACATCTGGTGATCTGAGTGACAAGAAATCTGACATGACATTTACCGATTTACACCGAGTACAGTTCAGTACAATATAGTAGACTAACTCACTATTCCCTGCTTCATCTGGAGTCGCCACAGTGGAGTGAACCACCAGTTACTCTGGCAACTTTTCAACCTAGGCTCATTGTGGATATGTACTCCTGTATACATTTCTGGAGAGCGCAAAATTCATCCCAGGAGCTACGTTTTTTTGTAGATTTTACCACATTATCACCCTGTTATTTACCTGTTTATTTTATTTCTTTGCTGTAGTCTTATCTGCTTTCTGAAAATGTTCTTTGCCGTACTTGAAACCCATCGTCGTGGTCGGTTCGGTTCCGTGTCTTAAGTCCACTGGCAAACAGGTAACAGCAGAAAATCATCATATCATAATGCCTCGTAGCGTTGGTTTTAATGGCGCAATGCAACCATATGCATATCTGCCAACATTCAGAGCAAATAATCCAGGAGACCCCGGAAGGGGGTGGAGTTGGGGTGGGGTGTGTGGTGCTCGAACACAAGAGAAGGCGGAGTAGGTATGGTTGCGTTGGTTTTGATGCACATGGGGACTGTACCGAAAAGCTAGGCAGACTATATCAAAAAACTTCGGAGGATGGGGAGGGGGTGGGAGTTCCAGGTGTCAGAAAAACTGGAATGTTGGCAGGTATGGCCATATGTATCTCTACATAATAACTACTCTCCAGAACTGTATACAGGGGTACATATTCACAGGAGACCTGTGTTGCATGTTTTATACATTGGATAGAAAACACTGTAGAAAACGCACGCTTTCATCTCCCTATGCACCACGCACTTTCTTAAAATCACTTCATATCACTCTAAAAACATTGTGCATTTCTGAGTGAGCTTCACACAGGTGAGTGGGCTTGATAAGCCACCTGTAGAAACACTTTTAAACTTTAGTTTTTGTGTAATGTAGCTGTGTGAACATAAGCAACATCTTTGAATGTAAGATGCCTTAATGCAAAGAGAAACAATAGCTACGTTGGTTAATGAAAATGCTATTATGCGCATAAAAAATAAATGTGCATAACTGCGTAGGATAATTTTTTTAATTTAATAAGTACAAATATGCATAAACTACAATGGAAACACTTTTACCCAACTAATTTCAGTAATTTAAAAAAAGTCATGTGATTTTGTTATAAGAGATCATGTGATAAAAATGTGCGTCAATGGACAAACCAGCGGCTGAGCACACTGTAAACCATCTGAAATGTTGTTTTGGTCATTCTAAAATGCCTTACCCATTTAAGTATTGGTGTTATTATTATAGGTGGGCATAGTTTAATTTTTTTAATCTAGATTAATCTTGGAATTAATCTAGATTAAAATGGCTCATTTGAATTTTGCCGAAGGCATTCAGAATATGTGTACACAAATAATAAGTCTTTGAGAACGGGTTTCTCAAGCCAGGTAGCGCATTAGACCAGGGGCTCATCTCCTGTTTCCAAAATGCATCCCAAACTGCTTGAGAAACTGTTCTACTATGATAATTGGTGATGAAAATAAACAATGTTCAATAAGATGTACTTGTGTTTACTAACTGTTTATTCAGTTAAACATAAAAGTTGAACTGTAGGCTTACATAAGCTCCAAACAGCGATTTTTGATTGCCTTAATCTGACTAAAGTCACAACTGAACTAAACAGAAATGGAATTAAGACGTGGCGTATGCAGATATTAGTGGCATTATTAAAGTAAACACTGCAATCATCACCGTCAGGTAATACAGTAATAAACAATTTACACCCTATAAACACAATCAAGCCTTAATAACACTCTGGACCACTACTTTAAAGATATGTAGTGTGCTCTAAAACAGTGACAAATTTTCAAATAGCTGTTTCTTAGCCAAATAGTGTACAAACAATAGATTGTTTCCCAGTGTTGGGTTGTGGCTGGGCATCTGCTGTGTAAAACATATGCTGGATAAGTTGATGGTTCATTCCACTGTGGCAACCTCTAATTAATAAAGGGACTAAGCCGTAAAGAAAATTAATGAATGACAATGGAATGGTTATTTATTCAATTTCCAAAATTGCACACTTATGATTGGTTTTGTTGTTTATGGTCTCAAATAGCTATTTTAAAAACAAACATTATTCATGTTAACGTGTCCATAACGTGCTTTATGACATCAGAACTATTTGCGATATCATTTAGTAATCAGACTAGCTTTCGGAAACATATCTCAGAATGCTGTTTTTGTCATCACGGAGTCCCTCTTACATCACACGTCTCAAATCGCGACTCTTTCCGAGTCTAAACCTGACCTAGGGGTAGATTTCCAACCATTGTGGGTAAATTCCCGACCTTTTGGAAACATTTCTGCGACTCACTGTACCTAAAAAACACGACAGGTCATGCGTTCGGCCCGGGACGTTACCGGATACTGCCTTTCTCTCAAAATTAATCTTAAAGAAAGCTCGGACTGAGGGGGGAAAAAAAGTGGAATTTGCGGAACCCGAGTCTTTCCTGCAGCACCGGGCACTAATACCTCCATCAGCAGCAACCTTATCGCTGGCATCAGGACAACAGGAGGCCAAAAAAACAAGCGCCATTTCCCCAACACCAACCTTTTAAAGAGGAAAAATTCTATTTATGCCATGCCAGCCTGCTATTGCTTTACAGAGCAATTAGGTTTGCATTTCTCCCCGAATACTGGCCTCAGTGACCCGGGGAATCCCCAGCATTGAGCGCATTTCAACACGGTGCGCCGTCAGGTCACCCGGGCCAATTATGATGACCTTGCACTTGGCATCGCTTTTGATATTCACCTGTTTTTTTGCTGGAGAGAGACTTTTAGAAATGCAGCAGCTAACAAAAGCTTCACTGTGAGGCAAGACATTGCAGGTAAATAGGGTAAAAGAAAAATAGATATCACTGTACTTTCACTGATGATCGATTAGGAATTGCAAACATTTAGGCAGGCTGCCACTCCTTAAAGGGCTACTATTATGCAAAAATCACTTTTATAAGGGGTTTAAACACAGTTGTGTGGAAAGCGTGTGTGAACATATCCAGCCTCTAATGGTAAAAATGTATTAATTCTGTTTTTTTCTTACCACGCTACATAAAAACACTCAGCAGAAACACTTTGATTGACATTCTCTCTTTGTACATGTCATCAAAGGGTGAAAGCCCCTCCCACTAATGAAAATCTGTGCCTCATTAGCATAAACAGCCCTGAGTAAGAAGCAGCCCTCTGCTATTAGAGTTTTGAATCTGCCACTATGCTGACACATAGGCACTTGTAAGTCATAAACACTCTTAGGACATCATTATTATACATCTTGTAAAAAGGGGCATAATAAGTAATATAAACGATAGACCATAATAATAAAACAATAATATGAAACAATAGAGGATTCATTTTGTCCATATGATCTATATTTTCATATTGCACAGCCTTCGTTCAGCAGTGCACTAAGCAAGCTCCATTAAGACACGAATGAGGAGTTTGATGTGGAAGAAGTGGACTGGCCTGCCCAAAGTCCTGACTTTAATCCGAATGAACACCTTTGGGATGAATTATAGCAGAGCCTGTGAATCAGGCTAAACGTTTTGAAAAGCCTTTCTAGAAAAGTTGAAGCCTATTAAACCCCACATATTAAGATTGGGGTGTCGATAAAGTTCATGTAAAGGCAGATGTCCCAAAAACTTTAGCAATGTAATGTATGGAGACTTAAGAATTAATTTAAGAACTTAGATCTGACTAAAACTGTGGCTTGCTTTGGGAGAAAAAAGCATTTTGAGAACGATGTTATGTAGAGTTATGCGTTTCTTGGATATTTTCTTTCCATTAGACTGAAAAGACTCTTTTAAAAAGTCCAAATCAACATCAGGTGCATAAGAAATAATTGTTTTTTGCCTTTCTTCTGATACAAAGGCACTTTTAGCTCCGCCCTCTTTTGAAAAGAGCACAATCTCATTTGAATTTAAAGCAACAGTCACCAAAAGGGCACAATTTGGATCAAAGCATCAAAAGGGCAGTGTCAAAGAGTTATAAAAATTTGTGGGTTATTTTGAGCCCTAGTTTACCAGTGTACAAAGCAAGCTCCATAGAGGCAAGGATGAGAAGTTTGATGTGAAAGACCTGAACTGGCCTGCACAAAGTCCTGACCTTAACCCTAATGAACACCTTTGGGATGAATTATAGCTGTGATCCAGGCTTTCTCATCAGTGTCTGAGCAAATGCACATCTAGACGAATTGACAAAAAAAAAAAAAACATAAACACTCTCCTATACCTTTTGAAAAGGCTTTCCAGAAACATTGAAGCCTATTAAACCCTACATATTATTTTTGAAGGGGTGTCATTAAAGTTCATGCAAAGGCAGACGTCCCAAAAACTTTAGCAATGTAATGTAAAAAGACTTCACTTTGTAAAAATGTTTAAAATCTGACTAAAACTATGGCTTAGTTTGGGAGAAAAACACATTTTGAGAATGGTCTAATGTATAGTTATGCATTTTTTGGATATTTACTTTCCATTAGACTCTTATAAAGTCCAAATCTACATCAGATGCCTGAGAAACCATTGTTTTTGCCTTTGTTTGACCTTTACAGCGGTGACTGGGAATTTTTTAGCGGGAATGTACATGGGAAGGAGATATACGAATCCTTACATTAAGCCACGCAATTAATGTAATCCAAGATGAAGCGTTTTTTCCCAGGTCTCCTCTTTCCCAATAAGAAGCCCTCCCCTCCTTCATTCTCCATGGCCTTTGAGCAGGTATAAAAAGCTTGGCGGATGCTGTGGCCACAGGACCAGTTCAAGTGCAATACCACACAGTGTACTGTAGACCAGGCGGACCGTCTCTGACCTCCAGCCATGCTGACCAGGTACATCACAATGGATTTACCTACTTTATATTAGCATTATAGCATATTAAGGTGACTATTGGTTTAAAAATGGGAATGATAATTGTTTATGTATGGCTCAAATATATAAAATGCTTTCTGTTATATGTTAATAATATTTGAAATAACTATTCTATTCATGTTTAAAGATTTACAGTAAAAAATGTCAAAATTTGCATGAATGTCTTATAATTCAGAGTAAAATGTCAGAATTCTGAGACGGAATAAATAACATTGCAAGATGTAAACTCAGAACTCTTAGGGGAATAAAAATCACATTTACAAGATTAATATAAAAAAAACAAATGCATTTTTTGACATATTTATTTAATTATTTATTTGTTTGTTTGTTTATTTGTGCTGCAGGAACATTCTCATCCTCTGCTCATTGGCACTGATACTGGTTAAAGCGGACCTTGAAGCAGGTGAAATTCAGAGAAAATATCTGGAATATTTATTAAGCAATATAAGAAAATCAGCCACAAATACTATTTTAATTTTGTTTAATATTTATTATATATAATATACAGTTAAAGTCAAAATTATCAGCCCTCCTGTCAGTTTTATTCTTTCAAATATTTTCCAAAGAATACAGATTCAGGAATTTTTTACAGTATTCCCTATAATATTTTTTTCTTCTGGAGGAAGTCTCATTTGTTTTATTTCAGACACAATAAAAGCAGTCAAAAAAAATTTCAAAGCATTATAAGGTCGATATTAAGCAATATTATTTTTTCGATTGGCTATAGAACAAATGCTATTTTGTTCTATAGCATTAAAATAATCAGTAAAATAATATTTATTTTAAGAAGTTTTAACAATTGTGATAAATCTGTAGTCTGTAAATGTAGAAAGATACTGAAGTGAAGAAATATTTAGAAATCACCCCACAAAAAATATAGAAACCAATTTTTTATTTATATATTTATTATTATTTTATTTATATATAGATTTTTTTAAATCCTCTCAGTAAAGCTTCACCTATATTTTATTAAAATATACTTTTATAAATAAATAAAAAAGTATATGTAATTTATAAAACATATATTTTTAATAAAGCTATCATTTTGCTATCAAAATTGTGATAGATTTGTGAATCTATTAAATTTGTAAATGATTTTTTCAACACATTTCTGATAATAATATAGTTTTAATAACTCATTTCTAATAGCTGATTTATTTTATCTTTGCCATGATGACAGTAAATAATATTTGACTAGATATTTTTCAAGATACTAGTTTTCAGCTTAAAGTGACATTTAAAGGTTTAACTAGGTTAATTAAATTAACTAGGCAGGTTATGGTAATTAGGCAAGTTAATGTATAATGATGGTTTAGTAGCTAAAAAATATTGACCTTAAAATGATTTTAAAAAATAACAAAAAACTGATTTTATTGTAGCCTAAATAAAACACATAAGACTTCCTTCAGAAGAAAATAATATTTTTAGACATACTGCAAAAATTTCCTTGCTATGTTAAACATCATTTGGGAGATATTTAAAAAAGAAAAAGAAATTCAGAAAAGGGGGGGGGGGGGGTTGTATGTAAACACATTTTTTATATTTCTATACTTACAATTATTTAATTTATATATCGATCTTTATTTAAAAATACATTGCAAAAAAGTTGACTCAACTTAAAATTATAAGGCAACAAACTTAAATCAAATCAAGTGAACTGGAAGTGAGTTGGAAGCTGAGTCAACTCAAAATTGTCCTGAAGTTTGTTGCCTTCAAATTTTAAGTCTTCAGGGTTTTTGGTAGCTTATCATTAAGGCTTTATTTATTTTAATACTTAATTTAAAGCCATTTATTTAGCATCAAAATCATCTTTAAAATAATGTTTTTTTTTCAAAAGGTTTTAATTTGTTTTATATATATCTATAATCTGTAACTATAGAAAGATACTAAAATGATGAATTATTAAAATATTCCCCTAAAAATGCAAATGACTGAACATTGACTTGTTTTCTTTTGCAGCTGAAGGAGGGTCCCAAGCCATGTTTGCCACAGGTAAACATCAAATGACTTACATGCAAATCTGTGACAACACATGTTTTATATTTACCAACTGCCCATATAAACCTTAAATATGCCCTCATTAATCCACAGATCAGGATTCAACCTCAGATGAAGCCCCGACTGGTGAGTTGAGCTCATTCTGTTAATCAGCAGGACAGTTCAGTCTCATTATAACTCAGTGTGTTTTGATTGACAGAAAGTATGAACCTGGTCTCTCCTGACCTGCCCAACGGTGAGTGAGTGAACACTGCATGCTTCACAACAGGATGAAACACCCTCTCATATTCCATCCTGATACACAACAGAAGATCAGTGATAGATTATTGCATGTTATAAGTTTGACAGCTCTTCTGAGGGTTGAATGGAAGATTTCAAACCATATATTTATAGTGTTGGTCTTTATAAAACCAGATGCCAGATTTTTAAAGAGCACATAATGATCAAACAAGACCTCTCAATATCTGAACATTCAAGAAATGTGGACTTTATGAGTCTGCCATCTAGTGGTGATTTTACCAACATGCATACTTAACTAAATATATACAGTGGAAGTCAGAATTATTAGACCGCTTGTTTATAATTTTCCCCAATTTCTGTTTAACGAAGAGCAGTTTTTTTCAGCACATTTCTAATCATAATAGCTTTAATAACTCATCTCTAATAACTGAATTATTTTATCTTTGACATGATGACAGTAAATAATATTAGACTAGATATTTTTCAAGACACTTCTATACAGCTTAAAGTGACATTTAAAAGCTTAACTAGGTTAATTATGTTAACAAGGCAGGTTAGGGGAATTAGGCAAGTTATTGTATAATGATGGTTTGTTCAGTAGACTATCGGAAAAAATTGGCTTAAAGGGGCTAATAATTTTGACCTTAAAATGGTGTTTAAAAAATTAAAAACTGCTTTTATTCTAGCTGAAATAAAACAAATAAGACTTTTTACAGAAGAAAAAATATTATCAGACATACTGTGAAAATTTCCTCACTCTGTTAAACATCATTCGGGAAATATTTAAAAGAGAAATTCAGAAGGGGGGGGGGGGGTAATTCTGCCTTCAGCTGTATATATGTATTCTATTTTGATTCACCTGATTCTTTTTTAAGAATAATTGTGACTTTTTTCCTCAAAACTTTTGAGAATTGTTAAAATTGCAATATTTAAATTAAGAAATGAAAAAAATAACTGCAAAATTTAAGAATCATATATATTTTTATTTTTATTTGCCTGAGGAAATATCATTGCTTAAGCTTATTCACATTAATGCATTATCATTTTTCTTTTTTCAAGATGATTGTGTCTTTTTTTCTTCACAATTTTGAGAAATGTCAGAAATGCAAGATAAAAAGCAGAAGATTTAAATTCAGCCACATCCATATTTAAAGAATAATTTGTTGTTTCTATTTTTATTCACCTGAGAACATTTCATTGCTTGAGCTTGTTTACATGAATGAATATTTTCTTAAAGACAATTGTGACTTTTTATCCTCAAAATGTAAATTCAGAAATAAAAGAAAATTATAAAAAGAGCCAGATTTAAATTGATCCACATGCATATATAACAATCATAACTATTTTTTTTAATCCACCTAATGAAACTTCATTAATCAAGCATACTCACATAATATTATTCAAAATAATAATAATTCTACCTTTCTTCCTCACATTTTTGAGATGTCAGAATTGCAAGATGCAAATTCAGAATAAAAATAAATAAATTTAACTGCAAGATTTAAATTCAGCCACATGCATAATTACGAATCATAATTCATGCATAATTTATTTTTAAAAATTTAAAGCACAGGATTTAAATTTAGCCACATGCATATTTAAAGAATAATTTGTTGTTCCTTTTTTGATTCACCTGAGAACATTTCTTTAATCAAGCTTGATGATGTAATGGAACACATTTTTGTTATTATTTTTTAAAAGATAATTCTGATTTTTTTTCCCCTAAAAATTGCAAAACGTAAATTCAGAATTTAATCAAAATTAAAGACCACAAGATTTAAAATCCGCCACATGCATATTTAAAGAATCATTATTATCTTCTATTTGAATTCACCTAAGGAGCTCAAGTTAATTTACAATAATTAAAAAAAATCATAATGTAAATAACTGTGACATAATTGTGACTTCTTCCACAAAGTTGGAAAAATGTCAGAATTGCAAGATGTTAATTTAGAGTAAAGTAAATGATAATAATGAATTAAATTCAGCATTTCAAGATAAATGAATCACAATATTTACATCAGAATAAACAAGTCAAAATTGCAGGATGTAAATTCAAACTAGTTAGATGTCTTAAATGTAAACATTATTTACTGAAAATTGTTATTATTTTTTATTCCCAAGTACCTTTTGTCTTTGATATACACAAACCTCCAAATATTTGTTTTCTTTTTAGAATCAATGCTTAAACAACAGAGATATTAAAGTTATTTTTCTTTCTTATACTGACAGATGAGCTTCTGTATTATAATGGAGCAACTGCAGGTACTTGAAACTTACATTTTTCCAATAAAAATTGACTTTGATTAAACATAACAAAAAATTTAATACAATTGTGTTCTGTATCGTTTAGATGCGAGCAGCACCAGTTCTGAGGCAGGAAACAGCGGTGAGTGTCAGATTTGTTGATGAAAGTGTGAAAGATGAATCAAATGTGGCTCAATAATCATTACAAGTAATTAAAAAACTGAAAGAGAATTTAATTTACGTTCATTCTAATGTTTCTTTTACAGCACCTCAAGTCAATGATGTGCCTAAAGCAGGTGAGTCTTTTACTTTATATGTGATGTTACAAAAAATATAGGCACAAATATTCTGATTTCATTGTCCGCTTATTACTGCAGCCACACAAGAAACCACCATCTAAAAATTTTTAAATATTTTTACATGGCATATTTCATTTATACAATTTTACATAGCATAAATGAAAAAATATATTATTAATATTATTGTTATTATTATTATTTAATATCATTATAGTCGTTATAATATCATTATAGCTATCATTATGGTTGTTTTTTGTTCTTAAAATAAATGGTTTAGATTAGACTGATTTAGAGATGAAATATGAAATACACCTGGAAATTCTGCATCCAGATATCTCACAAATTAATGTGATTATGTTTATATCTGTTTTTAGATGCAGCTAAATCCAGTATGGAGGAGAATGATGGTAAATTTCACATCATGAACATTCACATGCTGTCAGATTCAATTGGACATTTGTAAAAAAAAATAAATATGACTTTTTATACCTGTAAATAAATATCACTGGAGTATGTTTTGGAAGATGGTTCACCCAAAACTGAAGACAAAAAATCTGTTTACTCAGCTCCAAGTATTTTCTTCTTCTACTGAACAACACAAAAGAAGATATTTTGAAGAATGTTGAAAACCGGTAACCATTGACTACAAAAGAATTATTTTTTTTAGGGGGGTTGATGCAGTTCCTAGAGAAACTTAATATTAAATACAAAAAAAGTGGGCGTGGTTTGTTTTTTCTACTGCGAGCTGATTGGATGTAGTAAAGTAGGCATTTCATTCTGAAAGATGGGGTTTGTGGAGAGTAATTATAACAGAAAACTCCTCCTCTCCATTTATGTTTTCTGTCAAAACTGACATCTGGAGGGGCGTGGTTAAGTATGTTAGCCCCTCCCAATACCTCAGACAGACCTAGGGTGTAGTCACACTATGCTCGAACCCTGCCCAGAAGCGTTTCTCAGCTCAGTTGACAAGTGTGAGTGCTCCGATTCTGGCTTAGGCATGATTCAGTTGGCAGGCCTTGGCCCGGTTGGAAAAGGTGTACTAGAGCGGGGTTTGGTTGGCCTTTGGTATGCTTGTAGCAGACCTGAGGCTGAAACTGAAGATGAGACGTCACTTTAAAGGGACTGACAATTCCATCGGCGCTTGAAAAGTTGAGCTAGTCCCAACTTCTGCAGCGAGCAACGCCTCTGAAGCAGCGCTGACGGATCCACAATGCAGTTCGGCAACGCCTGACGTCACCCATTCAAAGTGAATGGGAAGCGTTGATGCTGAAGCACCGCGTGAATGGGGCGTAACCCTACCTGTCACGGTGACGTCACTCACTCTATTAAGTGCATTGTGTCTGAGTGATGCAATCTCAGCTTGCATTATAAAGGCTACATCCAGATACTATTAAAGTTGAATAGATACTGAGCAAGTGCTCATTTTTGGGTGAACTGTCCCTTTTTTCTGAGTGAACCGTCTAAAAATAACCGTTTTTTCCCCCTAACAAGAAGATGAAGCTCCTGATTCAGAGGAAGTGGCTGCTGTGAAACCAGCCCCGGTTCCAGTTCCAGTTCAGCGTGCGACTAAGTCCCACAATGCACCATCAACATCATCAACATCATCGTCATCATCACGTAAACGAAGCAAACCAGCGTCCGGCTCAAAGAAGAGATCAAGAAACCAACGTCCCTGAGACCCGTCCACTTTACCGAGAGAAACAGGGCAAAGCTGCAATGACCGGGCAGTGCCAGGAGACGTGGGAGAGAAAAAAAAAACATACGACAATCTTGAAGTAGACTTTAAATCCTCTGTGATGTACCGATCGACTGTGCGCATGCTCGTTTGTTTGTGTGAAACCGTTCTGTAATTAATGTGAGCTTCGCGGCTGCGCTTGCCAAATATTCCTCCACTTTTCACCCCCGAGGCAAGGCGGACGCGGACACTATTAGGTTGATTTCGTTTTAGATCAGGCTGTAGATGTGAAATACGACATTGTCATAAGCTGAGCATTTATAGATGGTTCGAGTTTTGATTCATTACAGGACACATTTTAATCGAAAAACTTGATGATAAACTGTGGTGCTGGCAACCTGACGACGCTGTGCCATGACAACTGTAGCGTAGAAACAAACAGAAGCCTTCGCTCTCCTCATAACGACAGTGTTTCAATCAAAAGTGTTTCTCTCTTTGTTTTCGGTAACTTTTTTATACGCAAAGTATTTAACATTATTGAATTTACTAAATATTACAATCAGTAACATGTTATTCTGAAACGTTTCTTTCCTTTGTTTGTATTGTACCCCTAAATAAAGGTTGAAGCAATGAATATGTTCAGTAGAAACAGTGTGTGTGTGTGTGTGTGTGTGTCTTTATTGTGTTTTAGGATGGAATATAAATTTTTTCATAATGTGAAATAAACAATAAGCTGATGAAGCTGCACGGTGGCGTAGTGGGTCGCACGTTCGCCTCACAGAAAGGTTGCTGGTTTGAGCTTAAGCTGAATCAGTTGGCATTTCTGTGTGGAGTTTGCATGTTCAGCCAGTGTATGCGTGGGTTTCCTCCGGGTGCTCCGGATTCCCCCACAAGTCCAAACACATGCAGGTGAATTGGGTCAGCTAAATTGTCCGTAGTGTATGAGTGTGAATGAGAGTGTATGGATGTATTTTTTTCTAGTCATGTGTTGCAGTTGGAAGGGCATCCGCTGTGTAAAACATATGCTGGATAAGTTGGCGGTTCAATCCACTGTGGTGACCCCAGAATAATAAAGGGACTACGCCAAAAAGAAAATGAATGAATGAATAAATTAATACAAATGAATCGCATCAAATATGGGGAAAATTATTCATAATTAAACCATTTTTTTAAGATTTAAGAAACACTTTACGTTTAATTCATTAAATTTTTTTATTTTTCATCAACTTAATAAAACAAATAAATAATAATTAATGAATACAAATAAATTCAATATAAATTTGTATTATACATAATTATAAATAAAATTATACATAATTATACATACAATAAATTAAACAAATTTCTTTAGAAATAAAAAATATATCAAATAAAACAAACACTTTGCATTTAATCAATTAAAAAAAATTTTCATCCACTTAATACCATATTTAATTAATAAGGGATGAATACAAAAAATTAAATATTACAATATTTTTATTATACATAATTATATGTAATATTATACAAAACTATACATGTACTAAATTGACACATTTATTTTATGAATAAAATATACACAACATCAAAACACATTTATATAATAATTAATATAGAATATAAAGTTTTAAAGAAAAATAAAAGAAATATAAAAAAATAAATGGGTATTAATTGAATACGAATGAATCACATCAAATATGGGGAAAATTATTCATAATTAAACCAATTTTTTTAAGATTTAAGAAACACTTTACTTTTAATTAATAAAATTTTTTCCATCTACTTAATAAAACAAATAAATAATGAGGAATGACTACAAATAAATTCAATATAAAATTGTATTATACATAATTATACATACACTAAATTAAACTAACTTCTTTAAGAAGAAAAAATGTATAACACCAATAAACACTGCATTTAGTTAATTAAAATGTTTTTTCATCTACTTAAGACAATAATTAATTAATAAGGGATGAAAACAAATAAATTAAATATTACAATATTTTTATTATACATAATTAAACAAAATTTTATATAATCTTATATAATTTAAACTTAAAATTAATTTTAAATGAATAAAAATGTAACTAACTTAAGTTAATTAAAATTAAACAAATTTCTTTAGGAGAATATACATAACATTAAAAAACACTTAATTAAAATGTTTTTCCATCTACTCAATAAAATAATTAAATAATAATGAATTAATAAAAATAAGTACAATATTCATAAGATTATACATAATTATACACACTACATTAAATTAATTTATTTAAGAATAAAAAACACATAACATCAAAAAACACTCTAAGTTTAATTAATAAAAAAATAATTAATTAAAAGTTGTAATTAATTAATTACATATTACATTTTATTTAATTAATTGCATGTTTTTATACTTTCCTTCTACCTAATAAAATAATTGAATAATAGTGACTGAATACAAATATATTCTATAATTGTTTTAATTATACATAATTTCGAATAATAACGAAATCAAACTAATTTCTTTGAGAAAACCATCAAAAAACACCAAAAGCCCTTTACACTTAATTAATTACAATGTTTTAGTATACCTATTTAACTAAATATTAAATAATAATAATTGGATAATAGTTTTGAATCAAAATGAGTATTATACATTTTAATTAAATAGACAGAATTTCCACATAATGATCTCCATTGGCTCCAAGTGTAAGAATGGTTTGTGTTTAATGCAGAGTCATGGCCCGAACTCAAGTGGCCCGAGCTATAGTGTTAGTGTGTGGGCTGTAAGTACAGCGCGGTCTATAGGCTCAGTGTCTGGATCTCTATAGCGGCCGCTGTATGACTGAAAGGTCGAGCTGTTCCCTCAGGATGAAGCTGATACCTGTGAGGCTTTTAGTGCTTCTCTTGTGACGTTCAGCACCACTTTAATCCACACACAACCTTTCTGAACAATCACACGTCACGCAGACGGGATTTACCTCTAATCAGCACAATCACCGCAGTCATTCCTGCTAAGAATGGGTGTAATTTTGTTGGATTGTTGGATACAAAACTGAATGTACTGATACTTTGACTTCAATACCAATTTCTGAACAATACATTTTTGATAGAAATTTGATAGAAATAATACATTATGTATGTATGCCTACATTTTAGCGAATCTCAAATATGTTTTTAGGGTTTGTTTTGTTATATGTTTCAGTTGATAAATCCATAGGGCGTTGTCTACATTTAGGCGAATCTGAAACACGTCACTTAAGGTATGTTTTATTGCACATTACAGATGATAATACCACTAGAGGGCGCTTTCAACATTTTTGTGTAAAGTAAAATTCATTCTTGCGGTTATGTTCCATTGCACGTTTAATATGACAAATTCACTAGAGGGCGCTTTCTACATTTTTGCGAAATGTAAAATACATGGTTGCGGTTACGTTCTGTTGCACATTTAGGATGGCAAATCCACTAGAAGGCGCTGTCTACATTTAGGCGAACCTGGAACACATTACTTAGGGTATGTTTTGTTGCACGTTTCAGATGATAAAACCACTAGAGGGCGCTGTCTACATTTAGGCGAATCTGAAACACATCACTTAAGGTATGTTTTGTTGCACATTTCCGATGATAATACCACTAGAGGGCGCTTTCTACATTTTAGCTTAAAGTAAAATACATTACCGTGGTTATGTTCCGTTGCACATTTAAGATGGCAAATCCACTAGAGGGCGCTGTCTACATTTAGGCGAATCTGGAACACATCACTTAGGGTATGTTTTGTTGCACGTTTCTGATGATAATACCACTAGAGGGCGCTTACTACATTTTAGCTTGAAGTAAAATACATTACCGTGGTTATGTTCCGTTGCACATTTAAGATGACAAATCCACTAGAGGGCGCTGTCTACATTTTAGCAAATCTCAAATATGTTTGTAGGGTTTGTTTTGTTCAATGTTTCAGTTGACAAATCCACTTGAGAGAGATGTCTACATTGTTGCGGTTATGTTTCGTTGCACGTTTTAGCTGACAGATCCACAAGGGGGCACTGTTTCTATTTTTGCGAAACGTAAAACACGTTGCTGCGGTTATGTTGTTGCACACTACAGATGAAAAATCCACTAGAGGGCACTGTCTACATTTAGGTGAGTTTGAAACACGTCACTTAGGGTATGATTTGTTGCATGTTTCAAATGATAATACCACTAGAGGGCGCTTTCTACATTTTTGCGTAAAGTAAAATACATTGCTGCGGTTATGTACTGTTGCACGTTTAAGATGACAAATTCACTAGAGGGTGCTGTCTACATTTCTACGAAGTATAAAATACATTGCTGCGGTTATGTTATTGCACACTACAGACGGCAAATCCAATAGAGGGCACTTTCTACATTTAGGCGAATCTGAAACACGTCACTTAGGGTATGTTTTGTTGCACGTTTCTGATGATAATACCACTAGAGGGCACTGTCTACGTTTAGGCAAATCTAAAACACGTCATTTAAGGTATGTTTTGTTGCACTTTTCTGATGATACCACTAGAGGGCACTTTCTACATTTTTGCGTTAAGTAAAATACATTGCTGTGGTTATGTTCTGTTGCACGTTTAAGATGACAAATCCACTAGAGAGCGCTGTCTACATTTTTGCGAAGCATAAAGTACGTTCTTGTGGTTATGTTACGTTGCACATTTAAGATAGCAAATCCACTAGAGGGCGCTGTCTACATTTTTGCGAAGTATAAAGTACGTTTTTGCGGTTACGTTCCGTTGCACATTTAAGATGGCAAATCTTTTAGAGGGCGCTGTCTACATTTTTGCGAATCTGAAATGCTTTTCTTAGGATATGCTTTGCTGCACGTTTCAGATCATATAGAATATATATATTTTTTTTTCTTTTTTTTTTTAAAGAATAAGATAATGCTTTACTTGATAAGATTAGAATAATTCAAAACATGTTTGTTTCAATAAGCGGGATATCACCTAAGCCTTATTTTGAGCCAGGTAAAAACTTGGTGATATATAAATTGTATTATTACTATCATGAATGCAATGTTCTAGTTATAATTAGCAGTTCGCCAGTAACTTACCGTAAATCAGCACCATTTATCTTGCTGTATATATTTATTTCTTTACTGTTAAATATACCATCATTTTCACAACGTTAAAACACAGTAACATACCACATAACTGTTCCACAGTAAAATGCAGTTCATATTACAGTAAAATACTGGGTAATTTAAAAAAAATCATTACCAGTGTACACGATTAAAGATGTAATATAATATGAGTCTTGCCACTCTTATTCTGAAGTAAAGTCCTGAGGGGTGAAATTTAATAGAGAACAAGTAGGGCGCGCTATTGCTGATTGTTGTGGTCTACAAAGCAAACAAACACAGCATAATGTAATAGGGCAGTATCGGGGAGGGGTTTTTCTTAGAAGCATCTCTTCTCCATCTTCCTGATTCCTTGATAATACTGAGAATTGCTTTAAACCCTTTTGTGTTTGAGGGTTCTGTTTCTTTTAAAAGTAAGACTGAGCATGACACGGGGGAAATGGCAGTCGTTTGTTCTGCTAATTTTGTGCATGGAGTTGGCATCTGGAAGTAGTTTGTTCAATAGATTAAAATGGGCTTCATGACTGTCCTCCACAATCAAATATGGCTGATCGCTGACTAGTGTCGGGATGCTTTAATATGGCAGTTAATATCTTTCTAGATTTATTTATTATTAAATCGTTAAAAATTAGACGTAAAGCTTTAATAAATATATGCATACAAGTGTTTTTTTTGTTTCAAATAACGACAATTTTTTCTTTTAAGTAAAATATAACCGTGTTTTTTTCAGTCTGCTATATCTGATCAAAGTTTAAATGATGTGTATAATTTTATGTATTTTTTATTAATTTATTATTTCTTTTAATCCTATTGTTACTATTATTATTATAATTATTAAAATTATATTTATTTTTGTGTTATTTTATGTATGTTTTCGTGTAAATATGTGATATTTACCTTATTATTTATATACTATTTAGTGTATCAATATATTCTGCATTGCATATCATTTGTTTGATGAATTGTATCAGTGAATGATTTTTCATGTAGACCTCTACATATCAATACTATTTAAATATTTAAATGTTATTTTTTTAAGTTTATTTAAGCGTTATTTTCTGACCTATAAAGAAAAAAAAGTTTAAATGAAGGACTTAAGAAAGCTCATTTGAAGTGCAGCTATTAGTTTGCATCAGCAAAGAATCCCTTGAACCAAGTGAACTTGTAAAAAAGCAGCAGCAAAGTGTTTGTAAGGGCTCATTCTCTTTGTGCACCATGAACAAACTTTAGGCCTTCTGTTCCTATCTAGCTGTGAATCAGTGATCGGCTTTACCAACCCATCCCGCTCTGAACACTTGAAATGCTGAGGAAGGAGTCGCACTTGTTGTGTTCGGATCAATGACTGTAAAAAATATGGACGACGCGACAGCCCTTTTTCCCATTGAACGCCTTGAGGGCAAAACGCCTGCTTGACGGGCACAAACTGTCGCAAAAGACTGCTGAAATTGGAGCCAGACATGCGCAGAAGGACTGTTTGATGGAGCCAGAGGAGGAGCCGCGAAAATGAGCAGAGTCGAGCTTCCAATCAAACGCTTTATGTAAAATCAACTACGCCCCCCGAACTTCTCAGCATGCGTTTGCTGTCATATCAACACAAATGGATGTAATAACGTTAACAAATATGAGGGTTTTATATATTCAATCGCGCCAGCTCCAGGCCGCAGCGCATAACTTACTCGCGGCGTCGCGGGGTGATTCCGGCTCGCATGCGGCAGCGCCTGCTCGCTCGGCCGCCGCATCAGGCTCGATTGACTCGGACTGGAATCGGGCAGTGAGTCCAGGCATCCGGAGTAGGTCCAGCAGAGGTAACATTAGTCAGTCTGAGCTCTAAGAGATAAGTCTCCGGCAGGCGAGAATCTAGCCGGAACTGTGTTTTGCTATCTGGGTGGCTAGGCGTGTATCAGCAAACTAATAAAGCCCGAAAAAAGCCCTGAACTTAGCGAATAAACAGTGTTTCACCAAGATCATGTATGTCAGAAACTGTAGTTTACTGCTGAACTCATTTTATCATGGTAAAATAACACAGAAATCGAATAACAACACTTCAGTCTCCTGCCGAAGCTCAGACGCGCTGCTTTGAGAAACTGTCAATCACAGCTGTGTATCACGATGACACGCCCAGCATTAAATTACTGCTAAAAACAAACTGTTTACAAAAATGAAGATCTGCACCTATTTCAGCACAATAACCAGTGCCTTAATCGACCAGAACTATCTTTCGGGACATTTTATTGCAAGTGTAATATTTTTTTTTATTTGGGCTCAAGTCTCCTTCATTAACACGGAGGAGGCGGGCTTTATGACTTGTACTGCAGCCAGCCCCCAGGGGGCGATCTAACGGCCGAAACCTTCACTCAAACGTAGGCTTGCGGCACACTTGGTTCGGATGGAAGGCATGATTTCTGCTTTTCCCCCTCCCCCCACCCCACCCCCAACCAGACTGACTCACTGCTGCTGCCGCCACATGGTTATATCAGGTATTACAGCACAACAAATTATTCAAAACCACTATGCAATAGCTGGAAAATGATAATATGCATTTTACTTACTGTTATAAAAACTTGTCAATAATAATAGGCATATTTATATAAAGTAAACAGAAATCTACATGAATCCTTATGTGTTTTTTAAAGATGATAATTTACACACACACACACACACACACACACACACACACACACACACACACACACACACACACACACAATTGAACAGAGCAAGAAAATTTTCACAGTACGTCTGATAATATTTTTTCTTATTATTTTGGCTAGAATAAAACCAATTTTACATTTTTTAAAAGTCATTTTGAGGTCAAAATTATTAGCCCCTTTAAGCTATATTTTGTTCCGATAGTCTACAGAACAAACCATCATTATACAATGAGTTGCCTAATTACCCTAACCAGCCTAGTTAACCTAATTAACCCAGTTAAGCCTTTAAATGTCACTTTAAGCTGTATAGAAGTGTCTTAAAGAATATCTAGTCTAATATTATTTACTGTCATCATGACAAAGATAAAATAAATCAGTTATTAGAGATGAATTATTAAAGCTATTATGATTAGAAATGTGTTGAAAAAGAGATCTCCGTTAAACAGAAATTGGAAAAAAAATAAACAGGAGGGCTAATAATTCCGACTTCAACTGTATACACACACACACACACACACACACACACACACACACACACACTTTATTACTTGAAATTGCTTTGTTCTTATTTGGAAATACATGCAAGGTATTACCTCATAATTAATTAATTGATTTCATTTATTTATTTATTTGTTTGAGTCTAATTCTTAGAGATTCTTATTGCATTTTAATAATACTAAAATTGTATAAACCTTATGAAAATTAATGGTTAAGTTAACATGTTTAATTTTAAGTATAACAGCAATTTTTTATCCTAAAACAAATTTTCTTTATCTAATTATTTATTTATAATTATTCTTTAATTAATTATAACCAGTAAATAAACAATGAATCCATTAAAAAAATTGCAGCACAAAAAGGGTCTTTTTATTATATTAAAATTTTTCCTTTAATTCTTCAGGGGGGGGGTGTCATTATGCAAACATAATGTTTTATCTATAAAATAAAAATACATACACAACTGCCAATAAACCAAGGAATAAGCAATGATGTATAAAAATGCATAGCGCTGCAGTGGGTAGCACATTAGCCTCACAGCAAGAAGATCGCTGCTTCGAGCCTCGGCTGGGTCAGCTGGCGTTTCTGTGTGGAGTTTGCATGTTCTCCCTGTGTTTCCTCTTGTTGCTCCAGTTTCCCTCACAAGTCCAAAGGTATGTGGTACAGGTGGATTGGGTAGGCTAAATTGGCCAAAGTGTATGAATGTGAATGAGTGTGTGTGGATGTTTCCCATTGATGGAAGGGCATCCGGTGCGTAAAACATGTGCTGAATAAGTTGGTGGTTCATTCCTCTTTGGCGACCCCAGATTAATAAAGGGACTAAGCATAAGAGAAAATGAATGAACGAATAAACATTCAAACATACATGAATAAATTGAAATAATCATGAAATTATCTCTAATCACGAAAAGTTTATGTAAAGGATTTTTGATCGCCTGCTGGTAATTGTAACAGTAATTCTAATAATTTAGCGACTCTCGTTGGGAAAGGTCATGAAATATGGTTATAATGGCTGTGAGGTTTCTCTAGGGTTTTGTGGAGAGTAAACTGCTCTGAACGTGGCTCATTTTACAGAAGCGTCTTGGATCCTGCAATGGAGACTCAATGGATGTCACGGAGAGATGGATTTGTCGGAGGACTTGAGCACAAACAGCCTTTTGACGGAGCAGAGCTGGGAGACATTCTTACATTTCAGATGCTGTTACCATTGACTCCTTCTCTAATGGATGAGCGCCTCGACAAGACCCCGACATCACACGAACCACCTTAAATACGCTCTGAGCTCCTCAAAATCCCTCGCATATTGACAGAAACCATGTGCTGTCACTGTACCAGCAGTATTATCACTGCTGGACTATAAACACGTTGAAAAATCAGTGCTGTGAAAAAGTATTTGCCCCTGGGATTTAAAAATGCTTTTTTTTTTTTGCTTGTTACTGTTAAAAGGTTTAGATCATCCAATCATTTTTAATTTTACACAAAGAATTAGAGTAAATACATCTTGCAGTGTTTAAATGATCATTTCGTTTATTTACCCACATTAAAGTGGACCTATTATATCCTGTTTTACAAGATCTAAAGTAAGTCTCTGATGTCAGCAGAGTGTATGTGAAATTGAAACTCAAAATACCACGCAAATATTGTTTTATAACTCTTTAAGTCTGGCTTTAAACCTAATTGTGGCATTTGGTGACTGTCGCTTTAAATTCAAATGAGATCTTTTCAAAAGAGGGCGGGGCTACAAAAGCCTGTGTCAGCATAGTGGCAGATTCAAATTCAAAACTAACTTCCTATGCTAATGATGGAGAAATGGTCACTAGTGGGCGGGGCTTTCGCCCTCTAATGACTCGTACAAAGGGAGAATGTCCAGCCTGATCTCACGAGGAAACGTCCTCGTCATGATCAACTCCTCTCTGCGTCTCAAGTCTGCCGATGTACACGACGAGCTAACTGGATAAACTGGTTGCACCGGGAAAGCCCTCCATATGGAGGTAAGCGGTCAGCTAGTAAGCGCCAAAAGGAACGGCGTCATGCCGCCCCGTAGTGTTCGCTTAAAAAATTAAATGCAGTCATACGTACCTCCGGCTACATAATTTGAGGTCTCCAGAAACGTACACGGGACTACTTTTTCAGAATGAGCCTGTGTTGCATTTTTTTCCTAATTAAATTAAATCATCGGAAGCACTTTAGTCTAGCTCACAATTCATGCTGTTAACTATTACCTGGTTATTATTAATATTTTAAATGTTTACTAGTAGTTACAAAGTATAATTTTATTTTTTGCATCCCTAATCCTACTCAAACACCCGCTTTGAATGTTATCACTAGGCCCACACGGAATCTGCGCGCGCAGAATTCCGCAGAATTTCTGCAGATTTTCCGCAGAATTCCGCAGATTTTCCGCAGAATTCCGCAGATTTCTGCAGATTTTTTGCCCATTATTAATTCTGTTTTTTAACTTGAGTAAATGTGTAAATCTGAATTTATTCAGTTTTTATTCAATAATTTATTACTTTTTATTTAATATATTAAGGGTTTAGTTATGATACTCCGCTAGATACTCCCGAAATAATTCCGCAGAAATCCGCAGATTTTTAACAAAATTCTCCGCAGAAATAGCAAAAAACATCCGCAGATTCCGTCTGGCCCTGGTTATGACTTGATTGAATGGGCGTTATCAGTGGTTATCAGCTGATAGACAAGGGCGAGTAGGGGCCTTCTACACCTACTGGTAGGCTCAGAAGACTGTTATCATCCATCTGCATGGTTAATCAGCTGAACTAATAGAGTAGACTACAGATCTGTTTTTACATTATTGTGACGGCTGGGTTTAGGGTAGGAGTAGACGTTAATAAAATACAATTAATGGAAAATGTATTAAACAATATAAATAATTCTCGTTTACTTCCAGCCACAGCCATATGTGATTGATAGATGGTTAACCATGTGGATGGATGATAACAGCCTCTGAGCTTACCAGTAGGTGCAGAAGACCCCTACTCGCCCATATCTGTCAGCTGATAACCACTGATAACGCCCATTCAGTGATAACATTCAAATTGGCTGAGTCAAACCTAAACCCAACTCCTACCTTACTAACTATTAATAAACAGGTAGTTTGTAGTTTATTAAGCTAGTGGGTTAGTTAATGGTTTGTTATAACTGTGAATTGTAAACTAAACTAGTGTTAGCAAGTCATCATGTAAAGACTGTGTTTTGTTTTTACTCGAGTTTTCTTAGTATAATATTAAGATTAATTTGATGATTTCTAATCGATTTAATGTGGTATGTCAATTTTAATTATTTAATCGTATAGAGACCGCAATAACTTCACTGAAAATAATAACTACATTTTTTTTAAGATACAAACAATTTATATGGGCTGAATTTAAACCAACACAGGTTCATTGTGAATACGTACCCTCGTAAACATTTAAGGAGAGTGCGAATTATGTAGCCAGAGCTACGTATAGCTGCATTTCATCTTTAAAACGAATGCTACGGCAGGGTATGATGCCACCGACAGCTTCTGTTTCTTCTCACGATAACAGCTGACTGCTTACCTCCGTGTGGACGGGTCTTCCGCTGTTACCACTCTCATAAAATAAAGGTATGCTAGCTGTCACTGGGGTTTGTACCTAAAAGGTCAATAATAATACCTTAAGAGTACATACTAGTACCTAAAAAGTACAAAAGTGTTCCTCTTAAAAACCTTTTTGTACTAATATATACCTTTGAAGTACCAATATGGACCCTTTAAGTACAAAAACCACCCCATTGACAGCTCGCGTTCCTTTATTTTTGTGAGTGCAGTTTATCCAGTGGCTCACTATGTACAGTACATCATAGATAAGAGTTGACCACACTGATAGTGTTCAAGTCTAGCAAAGAATGGTTCCAGAAAGCAGGTAAAACAAAAACAAAAAACAAAAAAACAAAAAAAGAAGTAAATAACAGTGTGAGAGCAAAGTAAGAACTGAAAAACCATCAGCTGCCGCAAGGAATTTCTTTAGCCCCTTTCACACAGTTATACCGTTATATTTAAATATTTAAATATATGAATATATATTAATATTATATATATATTAATATTATATTTAAATATATTATATTTAAATTCAAAAAAGTGCTGTTCACACAGGCGAGGACGTTATGGATATTTTTCCGGAAAAGACCGTTCACACATCCATTCCAAAATACCGGTAAATTCTGACATCATTAACCAGAAATGACATTACAAACTCTGTGGATGAATCGGTATTGTGAACAACTCCGATAAAAAAACATAGAGAGAAACACTTTCGCTTGTTGAGATGTACATGATATGTACAGCTTCAAACAACGGCTTATCATAAGCATCTTATCGATAATTATTTACACAGTTGGCATTAAGATGAACATTTAATCGTAATCTGACTAACATCTAGCAGCTAAATCTGTCTGGGAAAATATTCACAGGCTTTTATTCTCATAAACCGCGCAGACGTGAATGCGTCTGACTGTTCTGATTGGCTAAAGCAGACATCTCATGTCAGCACGTTGTAGACGTGAACGCGCTCTTTCCGGCAATCTTCCTTCTGCGTTTAAACAGCGCAGCATTCCGGCAAATTACCGGTAATGTTACAACTTCTCTTACCGGAAAATAGCCAGAACAAATTTACGGATATTTTCAAAAAGGGCCTGTTCACACATACACACCTTTCCGGAAAATTGCCGGTAATTTTCCGGAAAGGTCTGTATGTGTGAAAGGGGATGAAGTCTGGATTTGTTTTTGAAAACACCATCGGTTGGGTTAAGGGAAGGGGGTGAGTGGGGGGAATGGTTGGTCGGCTAGTCAGTCAGTCGACAGCGGGCAGTGGATATACGTGAGAACAGCAGGCATGAATGGCACTCGCTAGACAAATTTGAGATCTGAAATGCATACACAACGGCCTCTGGTAAATCTGTAAAAAACAAAACCTGCAAAAACAACATATTTGTTGTTCATCAATCATCAATCATTTTTTGATCTCCCCAAATGTATTTAGGGATCCGTATCAATGTGTTGATTAAAACAAACAAATTTAATGTAGTAATGTTCAACTTCATTTGTATGTTCAAATTCAGCCCATATAAATTGTTTGCAAATACTTACATTTAAAAGAGTAGTAAATCCAATAAACCATCTTTTTTTCAGTGTTCATGCAACTTTAATCAAGCTATTATTTTTTAATAAGTAGTTGTATTAATCTAGTTACTAATATTTATAATATTTACTTGCTTTATGAGTTTTGTGGCTTTGCCAAATGTATATTTTCCCTAATGAATTTTCCCTTGTAATTAAAAAAACTGATGTGTTAATAAATACTACATCCTTTTAAAACTGTGGATGCAATTGACTCAAACTAGAAAATAAACATCAACTTCTATTTGTCCTGGTCTTTGTTTACCGGGTAAAAACAGCAGGATCCCAAAGCTAGTGGTGGATTTCAGGTGACTAACACAGAATTTCAATGATCAGCGGCTGCTGTCCAGAAATGTCAAGTAAATTTAGAGCTCACACAATGCCATGGGACTTTACCGGCCTGATCTTCAACAGACCTTCAGTAGCTTGTGTTTTTCAGGAAAACTGTTTTCTCCTGAGCTTCTGGGAAAAGCAACATAAACACTGCGGTGCCACCAAACTGCTTTCGTGCTACAATAAAGTCTTCTTTCAGGCCGTATTTTGTCAGTGTCCCCTTACTGACAAAGAAGCAGGAAACAATGAGCATCACCTCATCCTGCATGATGTCCAAATGGGAAAACACAGGCGTTTATGCAGGTTCAGAGGAATGTCAGGCACAGTCAGAGATAGTCACAATAGGCTCATTTGAGGTTTACAGGACCCTGTGAGAGTGTTTAGCGGGTCAGCGGGTCATTTGCTGAGACGTGCCTGGATCACTGGTCACGAGATCCTAACAAGAGCAGATGGAGATGGGGAGGACTAAACTAAATGAAGTGGTTCAAAGGAGTTCAGGTTTGAACTACCACTTTTCAATTGCCTACTGTAGAGAGACTGCAGCAGTCGGATTATTATGGCCCCGTTCACACTGTCAGGTCTTGATGCCCAATTCCGATTTGTTCCTTATATCTGATTATTTTTCCTGATTATAAATTATAACCCATATCTGATTCATGTGTTTACACTTAGTATACAATTTACGACATTGCACATGCTTAAAGGCAGGTTCTAGCATCTAACTTTAAAATGATTTTGAGGCGGAGGAGGAGAAGGAGGGATTGTCATTGCAGCTTGTGCCTATGGTTTATACAGTTGAAACCAGAAGTTTACATACACTCTAAAAAAAAGAACATAACCATTTTTTTTATGTCTGATGGTAAATGATACTAAACGTTTACTATTTTAGGTCTGTTAGGATTACCTAAATCATTTACATTTGCTATATGCCAGAATAAGGAGTAATTATTATTTATTAACTTCTAGACAGTCAAAAGTTTACACACATTGCCTTGGTATTATTTTAGCTTTGCTTTTAAACTATAACTTTGGTCAAATGTTTTGGGTATCCTTCCACAGGCTTCTCATAATAGTTTGCAGGAATTTTGGCCCATTCCTCATGACAAAATTGGTGGAACTGAGTCAGATTTGTAGGCTGTCTTGCTCACACAAGCTTTTTCAACTCTGCCCACAAATTTTCTACAGGATTGACATCAGGGCTTTGTGATGGCCACTCCAAAACATCCACTCTGTTATCCTTTAAGCACATTCTAACTAATTTGGCAGTATGCTTAGGGTGATGGTCTGTTTGGAAGACCCATTTGTGGCTGTTTTAATTTCCTGGCCAATGTCTTGAGATGTTGCTTCAGTATTTCTACATAATGTTCTTTCTTCATGATGCCATCTATGCTGTGAAGTGGACCAGTCCCTCCTGCAGCAAAACAGCCCCACAACATGATGCTGCCACCCCCATACTTCATACTTGGGATGGTGTTCCTAGGCTTGTAAGGTTTCCCCTTTGTCCTCCAAATGTAACACTGGTCAGTATAGCCAACAGTTCAATCTTAGCTCCATCAGAGCACAGGACATGTCTCCAGAAATGAGTCTTTTTTCCAGTGTCATTCAGCAAACTGTAATCTGGCTTTGTTGTTGATTCTGGCTTGTTAATTTTCTCATGTTGTCACACAGGGAAGCAGTGTGTTTGAGGTTTTCCTTAAATACTATTTTACAGTTGTGCCTCCAATTAACTCAAATGTTGCCAATTAGTCAATCAGAAACTTCCAAAACCTTGAAACCATCATCTGAGCTTTTTCAGAGGCAGAATAATCTTATTGTATGTAAACTTGAGTTGAAAGAAAAGTTAAAATCTCTCTCATTATTCTGCTATTAAGCATAACAGAAACAAATGTGATAATCCTAACTTACCTAAAAGAGAAACAGTTTAGTCATAGTAACATCTGACTTTTATTTTTTAATGGTTATGTGCCTACAGTGTATGTAAACTTCTGGTTTCAACTGTAACTAGTGATCTCCAGAAATATATATATAGGACTACGTATTCAGAATAAGCCTACACTCATAAAACACTTAATTGTTTTGCTCAATCCACTTGAATCCAATGAAGTTAATTTAATTGATTTGTGTTGGAAGAACTTAAAGGAACTGTGTGCATCACAGCTTTTTTATAGTGTATGTTGAATAAATGCTGGGTTCTACACAATGAATTAGTGTTGGGACAACATGTAGGAATTGGGTTACCTTATTCACTTTTACAAATTTAAGTGGATTAAACATAAAATATTCAAGTTGTCGCATTAAAAACCTCAAGAATTGTCAGCTCACTTAAAAAAGTAGTTTTAACAAACAACAAACGTCAATTTTTGAGAGCATAACCATAGTTTTAAGCCAGAAACTACGCTTTTTTTGCACTGGAACTAATGATTAACAGTAAAAATGACACATTTGACCTCTTCAAAAAAGGAAAAACTAGCAACAATCAAGAATGCATGATTATATGCTGCCATGGCTTTGCAATCAAAAAAGGTCATTATAATGGAAGTCAATGGGGCAAAACAGCCCCCACATAACAAAAGGGCATTAAATGTGTATTGTTGAATTTTTGAGAATTTTCAAAGCATTTTCCCAAAATATATGTCAAAATAAGATTTGCCACCAAAAATCATTCTATTTGCTGAAAAACTGGAGCTAAATTAAGAATCAAAAATCACCCCAAAGTGGATGAAAACATCCCCAACAGCACACAAGGGTAAAGCTGTTTACTAAATTATATCCGCTAAATCTACTGGATTTTCAGGTTTTGGTTTCAACGGTGGAATAAAAAGGTTGATCTGAGTGTTTGAAAATGCTCAAATGAATGGTTCGTTCCAAAAATACACATTTCCCAATTTAGCAAGTGTCGACGTCACTGCTGCATCATCATGAAGCTGAAAGTCTAAAGGCTGCGAAGCTCTCACACTTTGAGGAGGAACACAGGGAAACTCCCAGCAGCAGAATCCCTCAGAAAGGCCAGACGATCCACTCAATTCCTCAATTAACGCTCATTTCCATCCAATCCCTGCGGTGCAGAAGTGATCATCAGGAGCGTTCGCATATCAACGGGCGCTCTGTAAATGTGTCAATGCATGTGTGAAGAAACAAAAGCGATGATTAACCTGTGCTTCACTGCTTTACTGCTCCACCAGGACGCTTTTAAAGCTCAATCAGCTTCCTCAATGGAGAAACAAAGAGGCTTTGTGTTGGAAAACAGCTGCTCTGAGAACAGCAGACATCATGAAGGAACACAAGCTTTTCCAGGACAAACCCCCCCCCCCCAAAAAAACAGCCAGCCATCAGTTTACCGCCTGCTGTTTACCAAACTATACTGTAAACAATGCTGGGTTCCAGCATGTTGTCCCAACACAAATTGATTCAGATAACTTAATCGATTTTGCTAATTTAAGTGGATTCACCATACAATAATTAAGTTGTCTCAAAAAACAGTAAGAATTGTGTTGTTTCAACTTATTAAAAGATTTATTTAAGTTCTTTTCTGAGAGTACATTGAGTAAACAACATGGGCTCATTCTGAAAACGCAGCCCTATATACATTTCTGGAGATCGCACATTATGTAGCCAGCGGTACGTATGACTGCATTTGGTCAAAAACGAACGCTACAGGGCGGTATGAGGCCCTTCCTTTTAGCACTTACAAGCAGACCGCTAACCTCCATAAGGACGGCTTTCCCACTGTTACCAGTTTGTTTAGTGGCTCGCCATGTACGTCGGCAGAATTGAGACGCAAAGAGAAGTTGACCATGACGACAGGGTTTGAATCCATTGAAGAACGGTTCCAGAAAGCAAAAGCAGAAGCCAAACAATTAAATAAGCAAGTAAATAACAGGGTGAGAATGTGGTAAAATCTGAAGACGTGGTAAAAATCATGCAAGGGATTAAAATTTTTTGGATTGGTTATTAAAACTGTCGGTTGTGTTCAGGGAAGTGGGTGGGCTCTGGTCAATCGGTGCTTTTGAAAACACTATCGGTTGGGTTTAGGGAAGGGGGATGGTGGGTCAGTTCAACGGTCAGTCTGTCAGTCGGCCTCTGGTGGATTTATGTAAGAACAGCAGCTACAAATGGCACACGCAAGATAAATTTATGATCTCAAAAAGCGCACACAGCAGCCTCTCGTGGATTCACAAGAACAAAAACGTAGCTCCTGGGACATATTTGGTGTTTCCAGAAATGTATATAGCGGTAAGTTTTCAGAATGAGCCTGGGTTGTGAGTAAATTACACATAATTCAAGACCAATGGTGTCAAAAACAATGGTGTCAGAAAGAATTGAAAATCTGGTAATTATACACTCGTAGTAATATACTCGTAGTAAAATTATGAGGCCCTTCTGAAGTTTTTGATTTTTAAAACTATTTCCTGGATTTTTTTAGCACATTTTTCAACATAATTTTTAATAGCACATTCATAAAAGCTATTTTTTTTATCTTTGCCATGGTGACAGTATATAATATTTTACTAGTTATTTAGCCATATATATTTAGTCATTTATGTCATGTATTCAGCTTCAGGTGTCATTTAAAGGTCGAACTGGGTTTATTTAGTTAAATAGGTAAGTGGGGTAAATCAGGCAAGTAACTTGACAACATCTTTTCTTTCTGTAAATAATCTGGAATTTCTTTCCCTTAATATTAACCTTAGAAGTGTTTAATTTTTCTATTTATTTTTTTCTATTTCAGTTAAACAAAAATAAAATAAAACTGTAGAATAAAAATATAATAGACTTGTACAATAATAATAACAATAATGAAAACTGAAATAATAAATAAATACAAAACAAAAAATAGCATTTCTGTGAGCTAACAATATGATATAACAATATAACTAAAACAAAACGAATGAACAAATATTTTTTTACATTTATTAATATATCAACTGAAATAAGATTACCTTTCAGAAATTTAAGAAATCAATTAATAAATCAGTATATAATAATAAAAAGAAGTGGAAGAATGAAACTTAGCTTAATAAACACATGACTAATGCATGACATTTTTAATTGTGTATTTACTTTTAGATTAACTTTTTTTCATAAACTGCTTAATTACTTCAATTATTGTAAATTGCATTTTATTTTAATAATGAATAGTGTACCTCCTTTCCAAGCTACAAATGATGAAATAATAATAATAATAATAATAATAATAATAATAATAATAATAATGGACAAATTATGATGGCAATGCCAAACTGATTAATAAATTAGGAACCAAATGAAATGGTGTATTTTATGATTAAATTAAATTAAATTAAATTAAATTAAATTAAATTAAATTAAATTAAATTAAATTAAATTAAATTAAATTAAATTAAATTAAATTAAATTAAATTAAACAAACAAACAAATAAATAAATAAATAAATAAATAAAATAAGATATTAAAACAATAAACAAATATAAATAAATAAACAAATAAATAAACAAGTACATAAATAAAATCTTCTTAAAACTGTCAAGTCATGGCTATGACACACGATAGTGCTTTAAAATACAAAACAGTAACTTGAACCTCAAGCTGGCAACCTAAAAACCCTAGAAAACCAAACCATTCCTAAACATAAAATCAGCAACTATTGTTCAAGCAAAAAAAGCTCCTGAAACAAAACCCCGAGCAGCCCCCACATCTCCTCTGTGTGGTTCTGAGAAATACAGCTCATATCAGAGTATAATCGCATCACATCAGATCCAGACAGACAGACAGAAGATCCAGGGTCAGAGAAACACAAGTGTCCGGTCGGCCTACAATTGAAACCGCCTCTGCCTAAAGCTCAGCCCTCAGAGGGTATAAAGAGCAGCAGACGCTCCAGTCCAGCTTCAGACCAGCTTTACCTGCGCTACATCACAACTACAGCTACTCAATACTACTGCAATGCTGTCCCGGTGAGTCTACCCAACACAACATGGCCTGCTTTACATTTCTGCATTCATTTCTGAGCTTCCATACATTCCGGATTGCAGATATAGTGTGTGCGTATCATAACAATAGTGTTTAATAATCAGCACTGACTTATTTATTGACATTTTGTTAATTTTATTGATATATTTTGCCGATTTATACATTTTTTGGTATTCAGATCGATTCAGTTCAAGTTTATTTGTATAGCACTTTTCACAACAATCATTGTTCAGACACAGCTCTTCACAAGTTGCACATCACTGCAAACAAATTTGGAGAAGCTAAGGATATTAGTTATCATAACTTTGTTACTTTAACTAATTAACTAGTAACTAATAGCATTAAACAGTTGAAGTTATTATATATAAACACAGTTAACCTGCAGTTATAAAGTATAGGTGATGTCTGGTACATATTAAATTAAGTGTATTTGTGTGAAGGGCATGTCTGTATCTCCAAAGACGACACAATTATTAATGTTTTTTTAGGGAACAACTTAAATGTTTTATGTTCAATCCACTTCAATTTGTTGAAATTAATAAGTTAACTTAATTCTTTCATGTTGTAATCGATTATTGAACCCAGCATTCTTTACAGTGTACACAGGGCTCCACACAATTTGTTCATGTTGCCCCAGCACAGATTGCTTAAATCAACTCCATTGTTTTTACAAATGTACATGGATTGAACATAAAATCAAGTTGTCCACAAAAATAAAATAAAAAACTCAAGAATTGGGATCTTTCAACTTATGAAGATGACATTTAGAGTAATGTTTGAAAAGTGAATTAGTTTATGTGCTAGAACATCTAGGAGTGGTTTGCTTTTACTATTGTGCATTTTGCACAAGTGATGAACAAAGGCTA
Source organism: Danio rerio (assembly GCF_049306965.1). Lineage (NCBI taxonomy): Eukaryota > Metazoa > Chordata > Actinopteri > Cypriniformes > Danionidae > Danio > Danio rerio. Next base: position 3,582,808 of record NC_133194.1, on the reverse strand, counting down.
TCTTTGGCAAGCAGGCAGTAATATAGTATTGCAGGTTTATTTAATAAATACATGACAAAAAGGGCAAATGTGAGTTTTTTGCTTTTAAATAAGTTTTCAAATGTGATTTTTCTTTGTGGGAAAATGCAGTTTAGAAGGAAAACACATGCATCAAGGATAGACTTCAACTTTCAAAATTAAATAAATGTTCAATAGAATTTGTCTGTTTTAGTTTTTTGTTTAATTATAAATAAATTATATATTACTATATATATATATATATATATATATATATATATATATATATATATATATATATATATATATATATGGATGAGTTATTAAAACTATTATAATTAGAAATGTGTTTAAAAAATGTCTTTCCTTATATATATATATATATATACATACACTAATTTATTGGATTAACTAGTAAGTTTTTAATTTTGAGTTATTAGTTTATATTAGCTTTTATATAATAAAATATATATTATAAATAAATATAAATGCACATGTGTGCTACACGTTTCTAAAAAAATGCCTAAATTTGTATTTTATTTTTGTCATTTATACAATTTTCATCATACACAAAAAAATCCATAAAAAATACATACATAAAAATACATTTTAATATACATATATATTAATATTAACTTGTTTTATACACACAGACACAAATATATACTCATTTAAAGTTGGTGTGTGTGTGTGTATGTACGAATTAATGTTTTCTTTGAAATGCTATACAATATTATATTTGTGCATATACATTAAATTAGCCAGTACCAAAACTCTGCACACCCCAAATTATATATGTATAGGAAAAATATTCAATAAAATATAATATAATATATATTAAATAAAAAAGACTATAAAAAGATTACACTTTATTATATATAAAGTATTAAATTTTGTAGTTTGTAATTATATTGAAATGCCTAATTTTATCTTGACCCCACTTATTTTTATGCATATAACTGTTCAATAAAACTGATTGGTTTAAATACACCATTTATTATATATATATATATATATATATATAGTAGGAAAGAAGTTTTTTTCAACACATTTCTAATCAGAATAGTTTTAATACCTCGTCTCTAATAACTGATTTATTTTATCTTTGCCATGATGACAGTACATAATATTAGACTAGATATTTTTCAAGACACTTCTATACAGCTTAAAGTGACATTTAAAGCCTTAACTAGGTCAATTAGGTTAACTAGGCAGGTTAGGGTAATTAGGCAAGTTATTGTATAATGATGGTTTGTTCTGTAAACTATTGAAAACAAATAGAGCTTAAGGGGGCTAATAATTTTGACCTAAAAATGGTGTTTAAAAAATTAAAAACTGCTTTTATCTTAGCCGAAATAAATCAAATAAAACTTTCTCCAGAAGAAAAAATATTATCAAACAAACTGTGAAAAATTCCTTGATCTCTTAAACATAATTTGGGAAATATTTAAAAAATAAATAAAAAAAATGAATGGGAGAGTAATAATTCTGACTTAAAATTCTGATATATATAGTGGTGCATTTAAACCAATGTATGTCTATATATCACAGAAAAATAGTATATTCAAAATATTCATTTTTAAAGTGTGTGTACTCATTTATACTGTGTATACGACTACAGCTTTTTTATTTATTGATTGATTTATCATTTATGTTTGTGAATGATCACATGATTGACCCATTTTTATTCTCTCATCATACAGGACAGTGTTTGTTCCGTTGATCTTGGCGTTTGTGGGTGTCTCCATCTCAGCCCCAGTGAGCAATAACAGTAAGAAATCTCCCCCATATAAACCAGACATCATCATATTCATATACAGTCCTTACTAATCCTCATTACAGCCACATATATCCATACACACCACTCCAGATCACACCGAACCCCTAAACTGTGCTTATAGAGAGTAACATGAAGCATTGCAGTGTGTGTGTGTGTGTGTGTGAAATCAGAGCCTCAGACTGAACACAATCGAGTGTTGTTCACCTGCGCTGAGCCTCTATAGGAGATGAGCTCTTATAGACCCGTTCACTCACTCACTCATTCGCTCTCTGTCTTTGATTTTTACAGATGGAACTGATAACGACGGTAAGAATGTTTCTCTTATACACTCCCGGCCTTCAGAACGATCTTGCTAACGATCACTTTTTAAGCTAAACTCGCTGCCTCTGAATGCACGAGTGTGTCTGAACAATGAACGCCATTGTGCAACTGCTATTGTCCAGGAAAGATCTCTGCTGTTTCTCAGACAGACATGAGACGTTCTCCTGTTTCTCAGATATTTCTGACTCTAGTAAACGCACATGAGTCTGCTTTATTGATTAAAAAATTGATATTTTCTAGTCATTTTTGTACAAAAAGTCTCAAAATTTTTAAATTAGGTGTATTTTAAGGGGCGAATAAAGATATTTTATGCCATACATTTGCAATTTTATGTCAATTTACCATATAATTATATTAATTAATTGTAAATATTACGATATCTGCTTAAAATATTAAGTACTACCTTGTGGAAAGTAACAAAAATGTCTTAAAATGAAACTAATTTAAGCTTAAAATTAAATAAATATCAACAAATGGGGTCAGAAAAGACACTTTTTAAATTGAATATTATATTAATATAAAATTAAATATAATGCCTTGCAAGTAAACAATATTAAGATTTTTTTAATTATCAAAAATGTACATAAATTCATGTTAAAAAGGAAGACTTATTGTATATTAAAATTATTATTAGATTTTCCCAATGAGCCTCTGCACTCTCAGAAATAAAGGTAATTGAGCTGTCATTGAGGCAGTAACTTTTTAAAAGGTCCATATTTGTACCTGAAGGGTCCATAATGGTACCTTAAAGGTACTTTTTAGGTACATTTGGGTACTAATGTGCACCTTTTAGGTACCACTGTGGACTATTTGGGTGCAAATATGTACCTTTTAAGAAGGTGCTGCCCCAGTGACAGCTCCAGTACCTTCATTTCTGAGTGTGTAGTAAATGAATGTGCTCTGGTTATCTGACTGATTGTGTTTTCTATGTTATTCCTCTCAGAATCAGCTGCAGACCAGCGACACATCTTTACTGGTAGGTCACAATGACTTTAAATCAGTTCTTTTCCATGAATCAAAGTGCCATTGAAGAGAAAAACAAACAAAGAATTAAACATGTTTTTCTCTTTCTTTTTCAGTTCAGTTTAATGTTGGTACTCCAGCGCCTGCAGATGGAGACTCAGGTTGGTTCAGCTCACATAAATCCAATCTCACTCAAGCATTCATTCTAAAACTGCAGGAAGGTTAAATGGCTTGGGTGTGTGTTTATTTGGAATATCATATTTAAGCAGGTTTTATATGGTAACTAGAAGTATTTACAAAGAAAACTGATGCATTGAAAGCTAGACAGATAAACAGACAGACAAAGAGATAGATAGATAGATAGATAGATAGATAGATAGATAGATAGATAGATAGATAGATAGATAGATAGATAGATAGATAGATAGATAGATAGATAGATAGATAGATAGATAGATAGATAGATAGATAGATAGATAGATAGATAGATAGATAGACAGACAGATAAACAGATAAACAGATTAACAAAGACAGATATTTAGACAGACATATGGTCAGACAGACAGATGCATAGATTGACAGACAGACCAATAGACTGACAGACAGACAGAAAGAAATACAGACAGATGCATAGATTGACAGACAGACAGACAGATGAACAGACTGACACATTGTGGAAGTCTGACAGACAGACATATAGCCAGACATATAGCCAAACAGACAAATTGATAGATAGACAGACAGATATGCAGACAGACAGACAGACAGAAATAGAGACAGATGGACAGATAGACAGCCAGAAAATTGCAGAGACAGACAGACAGATGCATAGATTGACAGACAGACAGACAGACGGACAGATAAACAGACTGACAGACAGACATATAGCCAGACAGACAAATTGATAGATAGACAGACAGATATACAGGCAGACAGACAGGAAGAGAGACAGATGGACAGCTAGACAGACAGAAAAATGCACAGAGAGACAGACAGACAGACAGACAGACAGACAGACAGACATATGCATAGATTGACAGACAGACAGACAGACAAACAGACAGATAGACGGACAGACAGACAGAAAGACAGACAGACAAATTGACAGAGATACAGACAGATAGCCAGACAGTCAGACGGCCAGACAGACAGACAGACGGACAAATGCACAGACAGACAGACTGACAGACAGACGGAAAAAGAGACAGATGAATAGACAGACAGATATATAGACTGACAGACAAATTGATAGAGACAGACAGATAGACAGACAGACAGACAGACAGACAGACAGACAGACAGACACATGCACAGACAGACTGACAGACAGACGGAAAAAGAGACAGATGAATAGACAGACAGATATATAGACTGACAGACAAATTGATAGAGACAGACAGATAGACAGACAGACAGACAGACAGAAAGACAGACAGACAGACATGCATAGACTGACAGACAGACAGACAAACAGACAGACGCACAGATTGACACAGACAGACAGACAGACAAATGCATAGATTGACAGACAGAAAGACAGACAGACAGACAGACATGCATAGACATGCATAGACTGACAGACAGACAGACAGACAGACAGATGCATAGATTGACACAGACAGACAGACAGAAAGATGAACAGATTGACAGATAGTCATATAGCCAGCCAGACAGACAGACAAATACACAGACAGACAGACAGACGGAAAAAGAGACAGATGAATAGACAGACAGATATATAGACAGACAGACAAATTGATAGAGACAGACAGATAGACAGACAGACAAACAGACAGACATGCATAGACTGACAGACAGACAGACAGACAGATGCATAGATTGACACAGACAGATAGACAGACAGACATCTGCATAGATTGACAGACAGACAGACTGACAGACAGACGGAAAAAGAGACAGATGAATAGACAGACAGATATATAGACAGACAGACAAATTGATACAGACAGATGGACAGACAGAAAGAGAGACAGATGAATAGATAGACACCAAGATAGACAGACAGGCATGTAGACTGACAGACAAATGGATAGACAGACAGAGAGATGTACAGAAAGAAAAAGAGACAGATGAACAGGCAGACAGAAAGACAGATAGACAGGCAGATAGATAGCAGACAGACGGACGGACAGACGGATGGCTGGCTGGATGGATAGACAGACAGACAGACATACAAACAGAAAGACAAACAGACGGATATATAAAAAGACAGACAGACAGGAGGATAGAAAGACAGACAGAACAGATGAATAGACAGGTAGACGGGCAGACGTACAAGTGGAAGTAACTCTGGAAATCTTCTTTTAATAGTAACTACAGACGGCAAAGACTCCGCAGAGAAAAATGAAGGTAAGCATGACAAATGAACTCAAAATCCCAAACTGGAACACACACAACGAGCAGACGTGAAGAGAACAGACGATAGTAATAAACACACGTGACCCTCTGTGCTTTTAGCTCCCGGTGACTCGTCTGACACCACTGAAAAACCAGGTCAGTGTCTGCTATCACCACTCATTCAGTCTAACATTCACAAAGACCTGATACACGAGCTGAAGAATTTCACAAGCGCACACACACACACACACACACACACACACACACAGAGCACTGATATCACCACAATGATGATAACACACCAATGAATGAATGAACGAGAGTGATAACACATTACACACGGATTAATGTTTAACCGCTGTGTGTTCGGCATCAATGAGCTCAGAGAATCAGTGTTAGATTGCCGAGCAGGAGACACTCAGTCAACAGGAAAAGATTACAGGAGTTACAGCAGCAGATAAAGCTGAACAGCTCAGGATTGTGAAAAGTCGTCACACTCCATCAAATCCCAGCATGAATTCATGAGACGCATTGTTCAGGAAGGAAAGGCTGTTCATTTATGAATAATATGAAGAGTGTGTGGTCACGCTGGCAATGTTTGATGTATTTTCGGCTGCTCATTTAAGTGACGACAGCATTTTGGAAGACTGAAAATCCAAATATAAACAGTTAAAGTCAGAATTATTAGGCCCACCTGAATTTTTTGTCCCCTGTTTATTTTTTCCCCCAATTTCTGTTTAACGGACAGAAGATTTTCTCAACACTGATTTATTAACTGACTTATTTTATCTTTGCCATGATGACAGTAAATAATATTTGACTAGATATTCTTCAAGACACTTCTAGACAGCTTAAAGAGACATTTAAAGGCTTAACTGGGTTAATTAGGTTAACTAGACAGGTTAAGGTAATTAGGCAAGTCATTCTATAACGATGGTTTGTTCTGTAGACTATCGAAAACAAATATAGCTTAAAGGGGCTATTAATTTTGACCTTAAAATGGTATTTAAAAAAATTTAAAACTGCTTTTATTCGAGCTGAAATAAAACAAATCAGACTTTATCCAGAAGAAAAAAAAATCAGACATACTGTGAAAATTTTCCTTTAAAAAAAGCAACAAAAAAAAAAAAAGCAAAAGGGGCTAATAATTCTAGCTTCAACTGTATATACATATATATTCTTGAAATTGCATTGTTCTTATTTGGAAACACATACAAGAAAACACATACACTTACTTTATAATGAATTTTATTTTATTTATTTATTTATTTGGCTAATTCTAGATATTTTTTAACACTAAAATTGTATAAACCTTATTAAAATTAATGATTAAGTTAACATAATGTTAATTTCAACAAAAAAGGCCATTTCTTATCCTGAAACAAATTTCCTTTATTTATTTTTTTATTATAATTTTTCACTATAAATAATAAATATATATATAATAAATAAACAAATATAAATACATTTTAAAACCTAGTTTTTAAAGACTATCGAGAAAAAATATTGCTTGAAGAGACTAATAATATTGACCTTAAAATGGCTTTAAAAAATTTTACAACTACTTTTGTTCTAGGCGAAATAAAACAAATAAGATTTTCTTCAGAAGAAAAAATATCAGACATACTGTGAAAATTTCCTTGCTCTGTTAAACATCATTTGGGAAATATTTATATATATATATAAAAAAAAAAATATATATATATATATATATATATATATATATATATATATATATATATATATATATATATATATATATATATATATATATATATATATATATATATACACTGAAAATTTCCGTTCTCTGTTAAACTTTGCTTTGGAAATATTCGAAAATTGATAAATAGTTTGCAAATAGGTTAATATTTTTTTGTGTGTGTGATTAAGATTTTAATGATTTTACATGTAAGTGGTCACAGCATCTTTACAATTTAATTCAATTCAATAAACAAAACAAGATCAAGATCCATTCCTCAAAAAAAAAAAAAAAAAAAACACCCACACCACCCCCAGCGGTGGTAAAGTCCATGCCATCCCACAGTAGCATTGCAATCAAGACAAATAACAGAAAAAAATAATAAAATTGTACATATAGACATCCATACACACAGTCATACACTAACAAAAGTAAATAGAAAACCACAATATAATAATTTTGATGTCAACTGTATATGTATGCATGTAATACAGATAGATAAACAGACATATAGACAGATGTAAAAATGAAAGTAACTCTGGAAATCTTCTTTTGATCAGGAACTACAGACGGAAAAGATTCAGCAGAGCAACATGGAGGTAAGAATCACCAATCAACTCGATATCAGAGACTAGAACACAAAGAGCACACAAACGGACATACTTAATTCAATTTTTATTTATATATAAAGTATGATTCGCCCTCTTGTGATTTCTTTTCTTTTTTAAATATTTCCCAAATGATGTTTAACAAATTCAGGAATTTTTCACAGTATTTACTATAACATTTTTCAATAGTCTACAGATCAAACCACTGTTATACAATGATTGCCTAATTACTCTAACTTGCCTAATTAACCTAGTTAAGCCTTTAAATGTCACTTTAAGCTAAATACTAGTATTTACTAGAGAAATATCTAGTCCACTATTATTTACTGTCATCAAGCCAAAGATAAAACAAATCAGTCATTAAAAATGAGTTATTAAAACTATTATGATTGGAAATGTGCTGAAAAAACCTTCCTCCTTTCTTAAAACAGAAATTGAGGGACTACAACTGTTATATAATAATAATATTGACTTCGATATTATTGAATATTGAATAATAATAATAAAAATAATATATATATATATATATATATATATATATATATATATATATATATATATATATATATATATATATATATATATATATATATATATATATATATATATATATATATATATATATATATATATATAATAAGAGTTTTTTTTAACTGCTTTTATTTTTAGCCAAACTAAAAAAGTAAGACTTTTCCCAGAAGAAAAAAAATATAGGAAATACAGTGAAACCTTCCTTGCTCTGGTAAACATCATTTGGAAATATTATAAAATGAATAATACATTTGCAGAAGGGTCAATAATTTTGATGCCAACTGTATATGTATCTATATGTAAGACAGATAGATAGACATAGACAGATAGATAGACATATAGACAGACAGACAGACAGATGTAAAAATGAAAGTAACTCTGAAAATCTTTTTTTAAATAGTAACTACAGACGGAAAAGATGAAGCAGAGCAACATGGAGGTAAGAATCAGCAAACTAGAACACAAAGAGCACACACACGGACATACTTGATTCAATATTTATTTATATATAGAGTAAATAAAATGATTCGCCCTCTTGTGGTTTCTTTTCTTTTACAAATATTTCCCAAATGATTGTGCAGATTTTTTCACAGTAGAGCACACAGAGACATGCTTGATTTAATATATTTACAGTTATAGTCAGAATTATTCCCCCTACATTGACTCTTTTCTGTTTCCAATATTTCCCAAATGATGTTTAACAGAGTATGAATTTTTTCACAGTATTTCCTATAATATTTTTTCTTCTGGAGAAAGTCATATATGTTTTATTTCGGCTAGAATAAAAGCAGTTTTACATTTTTTTGAAACCTTTTTAGGGTCAAAAATATTAGCCAGACAGGCTAATATTAGACAGATATACAAACAAATAGACAAACACAAAAATAAAAGTAACTCTGGAAATCTTTCTTTAAATAGTTACTACAGACGGACAAGATTCAGCAGAGAAACGTGGAGGTAAGAATCCAAACTAGAACACAAAGAGCACACATATTTGTTTCAGCATTTATGCATATATATGTATGTATGTATGTATGTATGTATGTGTATATATATATATATATATATATATATATATATATATATATATATATATATATATATATATATATATATATATATATATATATATATATATATATAAATTATTATTACATTATTTTATTATAAAAATGCATTAATTTTCATTAGTTTTTATTTTAATATCTGCCTATTTAAATTTTTAAGTTTATTTAAGTTGTTTACGTTGCTTTTGCCTTATTATTTAATCTATTGTCTTTAAAAATATATATATATATTTTTAGTACATTGAGTCAAACTATTTTCTTGTGAACCAGTTGAAATAAAAAAAGGAATGTTTTTGAAGTTTTAGTTTTTTTATTCTATAGTTATATTTTTCAGCAACAATATCTCAGAATTTCCACGCACTAGTCAGTTCTTTTATTGCAAATGTTACACTGTCTTTTCACATCTAATCAAATAGTAAGAAAAATCTTTGCAGGCATTGAATAGGGTATATGCCGAAGCATGCTAATAGGACTTTGAATTTGCCTGTAACCTGGGTTAATCATTTTCGGTGAACTGTTTGCCAATGCAAAATCGGCGCGTTTAGGGTCTGTTTTTTCTTCACTGGCTGAGTGATATGCGATATAAAGTGGGTCTCAGATTGTACAAGAAGCACCGAATTAAATGACATTTTCCCCGTCATGTCTTTATAAATGAGCATTTATTTTACTCCAGTATATTCAATGGAGCTTCTGCGCTAGCCTGCCGATTCTGACTGGCGCGTGCGAGCAAACGGCTTTTTGTCTCGTTTTGTCATGACCAACTAAATGAATGCCAAAGTTTGTTTAACTGATTGTATTTAAATTACATTACAACATCGATGCTGTATAAGGAACCATATAAAACGGAAAAAAAAATTCACAATAACAGGTCACCGGAAGTGTATCAGTATGGGAAACACATTAGCTCGGCATATACCCCATTGAATTATTCTGTCTCTATTACTCACACACGAGTTGGGCTGCGGTTTACTGAACGACCACCGGTGTCACTAACAACCAGGCTTTCTCAATTCTACAAACATGACACAGCTATAAATAAATGAACACTTAAATCTCTTTTTTTTTTTTTTTTAAGAGGCTGATGGGGCTCCTGACAAACCAGACACACAAAGTAAGTCATCTCACCGATTCATTTAGAAAATCTTTGACTCAGTTTGACACACATTTTAGTAAATTTACTTAAAATTCAACTTTAAACACATTTTTTTCTCCATTTGATATTCCAAAAACAAAAACACCCCCGTATTACCTTAAACGTGCATTTGAGTAATGATCATGTGATGATATTAAACTGAATATAAAATGAATCCTATCTATAAAAGACAAGCATCACATTCTGCTAATCACTTTTCCTAACAAAAGCATATTTGTTTATAAGACGGAACAGACGACACGGACTCAGACCAAGAGACAGATGCATCGCATCACAAAACTGGAGATTCAGGTGAGTGAATCAAACACAAAGATTAAGATGCATTTTCATGTGCAAAACTGACTCATTAAAGCACTTCTTTATGTGCTGCAGATGAGAACAAAGACAAACCGTCAGCCGAGGACCACACAGGTAAAACAACAACACGGACATACATGTAAAATCCTGGAAGATTAATTTATATGATGATGAATCCAATGAAATGTGCCCTATTTCAGACGGCAATCACGCTGGAAAAGATTCAACTGATTCAAAGGAATCACCAGGTAAACAAACAAAGACAAATACACTTAACTCAATTAGGCCTGTCACAATATTCAATATATGGACTTATCACACACCATATGGACATGACCTCAATCATTTCTGGTGATGTATATATACATATATATATAGGCAATATATATATATATATATATATATATATATATATATATATACATATATATATATATACATATATATACATATACATATATATATATATATATATATATATATATATATATATATATATATATATATATATATATATATATATATATATATATATATATTGCCTATACATAAAAACCAATTAGAGCAACATTTTAGCTGATAGTCGATCTCTATCGGAGGTGTCAGTGTCAGTATGGTTAAAAAAACACTATAGTATTTACTATATTACTATAGTATATTTTCATGTGGGTGTCTGACAGCTGAAAATAGATCTGCTAGCTGATATCGCAGCCTCTGTTACTCTTTACTTTGCACTTTTTTGTTAATGTTTATCATTATTTATTTAAGATCTGTGTTTCCACATTCTGGTTTCAATGACTGATTAAGAAATTGTTAAAATGACTATAATTAAATCAAATATTCTTAAGAATGAAATATGATGTGTTCTTTGGAAGAGTTTACTTGCATTGTGATGATATTATATTGTCAGTCTGGCATTATATAATGAGCGGCATAATATAAAATGTTCTTAAAATGACAATATTATTGTTTATCGCAATATATATATATATCGGCACATTATATAGTACAACTAAAAATATATATCATGACAGGCCTAATCTCAATGCTATAATGCAAATATTAAAGATTAACGTAAAAGCTCACCCATAAATTATACACACACACACACACACACACATGCAGATGGTTGAAGTCAGAATTATTCGCCTGTTGTTTTCCATAAAACAAAAAAGAAAAATAGTGTAAAGATGTTTTCTTTATTCTTAAACTATTTATAATTTTAAAGTAATTATACACAGCTTCATGTCATTTTAGTAGCTTTAATACTTACATAAAATTATTTCAGTTAGCTGTCAGGAAGTGATAAATGACTCAAATTAAATAAATATATAGTTAACTACAAAAGTACCAATGGAAATAACTTGAAAATGCATTTTTATTGAATTTATTAATTTGATTTATTTACTTTCTTTTTTGTTCAATGCTGCACAGTAAAAAACTATATGACAACAAGTCGGAACAACAAATTTTTTTTAACTTACTTGAACTTATTTTAATATGGTAATCAGGTTCCAACTACATTTTTTTAAGTTACACAAAGTTGAACTCAATAATTTCATTCAGTCTAACTGATTTAAGTTGAGATGACAAAAAAGTTCATTTGATTCAATTAAAAAATTGTAATGATGGCAAGATTAGTTGTTTTTTTTACAGTGTACAAGTATGGCACAAAATAAGTAAATATTTGCAGAACTAAAATTTCTGGTAAAGTCTAGATCAAATACGCAGCCGGCCAGAGGTGCGCATCAATATAGCAGCATTTTTTATGACACTGTATAACAATAATGAATATTTTTACAGTACTGTGATGGTTGGGTTTAGGGTTGGGGTGGGGGTAGGCGTTAAAAAATACAATTTATTGGGTAATTTATTAGATAGCATAAATAATACTCGGTACAACTACTGTTTTTACCTTACTATGATGGTTGGGTTTAGGGTTGGGGTGAAAGTACACTTTAATAAAATACAATGAGTTGGAAATTTAATAAATAATACACTCTCAAAAATAAAGGTACACAAGCTGTCACTGGGGTTGTACCTTTTTAAAAGTTACAAATTTGTTCCTAAGAGTTCCATATTAATACCTCAAGGGTACATATTAGCACCTAAAAAGTACAAAAGTGTTCCTCTTAAAATTTGTAGGTACTAATATATACTTTTGAGGTACCAATATGGACCCTTCAAGTACAAATGTGTGCCTTGTGAAAAGGTACCACCCCAGTGACAGCACGTGTACCTTTATTTCTGAGAGTGTATAAATAATTAACGTTACATTCCGGCCGCAACCATATCCGATCTAGCAACAACCTAAATTTCTGTGTGAACATAAATAAATTTCAGAAAGTAAGCATTACAAAATAATGATAACGACGGATGATAAATTATGATTATGACTATTAAACGTACTTCACAGACACCACTGACAAGCCAGAAGGACCAGACTCAGATTCAGCCCCAGGTAAGGGTTTCTTATGCATCAAGTTGAACAATGTTCCTGCAAAAACTTCTGAACAACATCATCAATCAGGCAGAATAGCAGATTGATGTTTGGCTGAATGTGTTTCTTATCAAGCCTGTGTCAGGTTAAGCACTGTTTGTTCGACATGAATGTTCCTCCACAGCAACAATAGATGTGCCAGAACATGTTGTACCTGAAAGAAACACTTTTCTCACACTATCTTGGCACACGCTTTACTTTCAGATGGAGACTCTGCAAGTGCAGAAAAGACTGATTCTGATCATTCACCTGATGAGGACGCAAACAAATCCTCCACAGGTATTGATGATTACTGCATTTCTAGTCCAACTACGGCAAATTAAAGCTATTTTATTTATTTTATTTTAATCTTTTACCACTATTTGTTATTGTATTTATTTATAGTTTATGTATAGTTTTAATTACTAATGAATAATATGTCATTTACTTTTTTTTTTTTTTAGTTTGTCAGTGTTCGTTTTAATTTAATTTCAGCAGTTATGTTCTATAAAAAAAGAGTGATTAATGGATTATTAATCATTTTTGGGTAAAAAAAATTCGATTTAGAATATTTTAAAAATCAAAGTGTTAAATTTTTCTTATATTCCACATGTAAAATGTGTCAAACAAAAGTTAATATGCAAACTGCAGGTATTTGAAAGGATTTACATGCCTTTCTTTGATCATAGTTCAATTAGTGTTGTTTTCACATTATTTGTTAATATTAAAAAATTATATTTAGAAAATTGTATTATTTTATTTATTTTTATTTTAATCCTTTACTATAATTTATTATTGTATGTGTTTAAAACTGTATCTATTTTTAATCATTTAAGAATAATATGCAATTTAATTGATTTATTTATTAATTTATTTTACTTGATCAGTATTGGTTTTGATTTATTTTCAGCAGTTATTTTTTTTTATTAAAAAACAGAGTGATGACCTGGTTATTATTCACTTTTGGGTGAACAAATTAAATTTAGAAACCAAGGCATTTTTCAACATCAAAGCATAAAATGTGTCAAAAACAACGGTTAAATATGCAAATAATTTGAAATTATTATTTATATTTAATATTAAAAATAATATATTGAACAATCTGATATTTTCTGTTTTAATTGTAATAATTTAATGCATTTGTGTTTATACTTTTTTAAAAATATGTCTATTAAGCCTGTATTTATATTTCATTTGAATGGTTTTAGAATTTGAACTCAAACTATTTATTTCAATTAGTTGTGAATAAATCACTTTTGTGTTATTTTATTTTTATTTAAAATTCATTTCATTCACAAAATTATTATAAATTACACTATTTATTTATTTATTTATTTATTTATTTATTTATTTATTTATTTATTTATTCATTCTTTTATTTTACATCCATTTTAATCTCAGGTCAATCTGTTGTGTGTTTTTGTCATTTTTAGTAGATTTTAATATAACAAAATAAAAACGTTTTAAAAAGTTTCTATATTTTATTTCAGTTTTTAAAAAGTACTATAGGTTTTTAGAAATTTTTTTTTTTTAAATGTTATGTTTAGGAAGATTTTTCAAAGTAATTCTCATTTAGTGAATTAAACTGAAGCCTGAAGTTTTCTGACTATTAACACTTGTGTATTTGCTTTGAAGAAGCAGATAAAGATGATACATCTGACAAGGATTCTTCACAGACAGATGAAAAGCACGACTCTGATGGTGAGACTAAACACAGCTTAACAACTTCTCATTTTTATCAACAGCACACACACTTTAGGAATTTAAGCCGACATCTCCCGACCATTTTTGACCTACGATCAGAAGCTCATAAGTAGGCCCACACAGAATCTGTGCGTGCAGAAATCTGCAGATTTCCGCAGATTTTCAGCCCATCATTGAGTCTATTTTTTCAGTTGTATGTAAATGTGTAAATTTATATTTATACAGTTTTTAAACAGATTTCAGTAATATTACTGACTAATATGAAAACATTCATATGATTTACTAACAATACAACTAATAATTTCTGTCTTTTAGTAGATATGTGGTAGATATATTATATGAGAGACTTGCATTGTTTACCAAATACATATATATATATATATATATATATATATATATATATATATATATATATATATATATATATATATATATATATATATATATATATAAATTTGCATTGTAGGTTAAAAACTTATATTTTTTTTATTTAACATATTAAGTTTTTAGTTACGATACACCCAAAAATCATTCCGCATAAATCCACATATTTCTTTACAGTATTCTTTGCAGAAATAGCAAAGAATTTCAGCAGATTCTGTCTGGATATGCCATTCATTTTGATTCATGAGCATCAAAGATTTCCATGCGATTGCTCCTGATGAGAAAAATATACAGTTGAAGTCAGAATTATTAGCCCCCCTGAATTTATAGCCTCCCTGTTTATTTTTTTCCCCAATTTATGTTTAAAGGAGAGCAGATTTAAAAAAAAAAAAACATTAAAGTGCTTAAAGTGACATTAAACAATAACCATTGTTACTTCACAACAATGGTTTGTTCAGTAGATTATTGAAAAAAAATTAGAGCTTAAAAGGGCTAATTATTTTGACCTTAAAATGGTGTTTAAAAAAAATGTAATTGCTTTTACTCTAGCCAAAAAAAAAACAAATAAGACTTTCTCCAGAAGAAAAAATATTATCAGACATACTGCGAAAATTTCCTAGCTCGGTTAAACATCATTTAGGAAATATTTTAAAAAATGTAAATAAAATCAAAGGCGGGCTAAAAATTCTGACTAATAATACACTATAGCGTATACAAGCTCATAGGACAGCAAAAATTGCACAGTGTCCGCCTGCCTTTACAAGGTAGCATAAAGTAACAGCTCAACCTCTGTATAGCTTGAACCATTTTAGATTTAAATGTATAATTATGCATTTGATAAATACATTTTCTTCACATTTAGGGAACACTTTAAGGTTGTCTTAGTTAATGTAAGTTTAATAACACGAACAAACACTCAATAATACATTTATTACAGTATTTCAATAGTTCATCCAAATACACTTTTTTTTTACACTTCACTCATTGTGAGCTCATGTTAACTCATGGTGCATTAACTAATGTTAACAAGCATTTTGATGTTAATAATGCATTAGTAAATGTTGAACTATGATAAATGCAAACAGGTATTGCTCATAATTAGTTCATGTTAGTAAATATATTAATAAACAAAACCTTTTTGTAAAATGTGACCCATGTTTGGTCAAAATTATTCGCCCTGATGTGAAGTTTTTTTTCAAGTTTTTCCCAAATGATGTTTAACAGATCCAGGAATTTTTCACAGTATTTCCTATAATATTTTTCCTTCTGGAGAAAGTCTTATTTGTTTTATTTTGGCTAGAGTAAAAGTAGTTTTTAATTTTTTTAAAACCATTTTAAGGTTAATATTTTTAGCCCCCATAAGCAGTATTTGTTTTCGATAGTCTACAGAACAAACCACTATTATACAATGACTTGCCTAATTACTCTAACTTTACCCTAATTAACCTAGTTAGGCTTTTAAATGTCACTTTAAGCTGAATACTAGTATCTTGAAAAATATGTAGTCAAATATTAATTTCTGTCATCATGGCAAAGATAAAATAAATCAGTTATTAGAAATGAGTGATTAAAACTATTATGATTAGAAATGTGTTGAGAAAATCTGCTCTCCGTTAAACAGAAATTAGGAGGAAAAATATACAAGGGGGCTAATAATTCTGACTTCAACTATATACAGTAATGATATTTTGTTTTTTTAGCCTCCGACAAAGACGAAAAACATGAAGACAAAGATGAAAAGAGCGACGAGAAAGACTCCAGTAAAGACTCGGAAGACAAGAGTCAAGAAAAGTCTGACAAAAGTGACGACGGCAGCAACTCCGAGGCTGACGAGCAGAAAGAATCTGTCGAATCCAAAGACCACGATTCGGACTCACAAGACTCCGACAGCGCAGAGAAGAAGGAAAAGCATGATGATAAAGACCAGGACTCCTCGGATTCAGCTGACTCTAAAGACAGCGATGAGGATAAAGATAAAGATCACAGCGAGCAGAAGGACTCTGAAGACCACGAACACAAAGAAAAGCACACCAAAGACAAGGAGGAGCATAAAGACAGCGATGAGGGGAAAGATGACGAGGACAAATCCAAGTCAGACGAACACGACAAAGACGAGTCTGAATCAAAAGAAGCTAGCAAGTCCGATGAGAGTGAACAAGAGGAAAAGAAAGACGACAAATCTGATTCTGACAACTCCAGTCGGGATTCACATTCAGACTCCGACTCTGATTCACATTCAGACTCCGACTCTGATTCACATTCAGACTCACACTCTGATTCTGATTCTGATTCACACTCTGATTCTGATTCTGACTCAGATTCGGATTCGGACTCAGACTCAGATTCCGATTCAGATTCGAACAGCAGAGATAAAGATGAGAAGAAAGATAAGAGCTCAGAGTCCAGAGATGAAGACAGTTCGGACAGCGACAGCAAAAGCAACTCGGAGAGCTCAGAAACTGCTGAAGAAGGTGAACGATACAAACGTTATGTTTAATATTTGTAAAACCGTGAAGTCAATGTACTGATTATTGCTTTTTATGCACACAGACACTAATGACGACAAGGACTCCAGTGTGGAAAAGGACAAAACAGGTATTTTGGATATATTTAGATGCCCATTTTCAGCTCAGAGTAAATGATTTGTCTGTAATTACAAGTTTTAAATAGGAGTTGTGCTGTTTAAAGTTATAAGTAAGAGGTTTAAAGTCATAAAATAAGCATTATAGTAACTTTTTTAAATATATAATGACACAACTTAGGACATGAATTCATAACTTATGTACATTCCAAGGTCTTTTTGGATATATTTGGCTGCCCATTTTCAGCTCAGAGTAAAATAATTGTGTTTAAATCCGAGTTATTTTTGGTTTATTGTGTGGTTTAAAGTTTTAAGTGAGAAGTTTAAAGTCATAAAACAACCATACACTGTTAACGATTTTTGTAAACTACACAGTATTTAACTGTAAAATTAACTGTATTTTACTGTAGGAGAGTTATGCGGTATGTTACAGTAATTTAAAGTTCCATTGTGAAAATTACAGTATATTTACAGTAAAGATAGATGTACAATTCTGTAAATACATATACAGCTAGATAAATGGTGTAAAAAGAGTAAAACAATCATGATTAAATACAAGTTTAAATAGGAATTGTGTGGTTTAAAGTTATTAGTAAGAGGTTAAGAGTCAGAAAATAAGCATTATAGTAACTTTTGAAATGTAATGAAAGAACTTAAAACATAAAATCATTACTTAAGTTATGTAATTTTTAAGTATTTTGGACTTATTTGGAAGGCCATTTTAGCTCAGAGTAAAATAGTTGTGTTTAAATGCAAGTTGAGAGATTTGAAATCAAAAAATTAGCTTTACAGTCAATTTATTAGATACATTGACACAACTTAAGACATACAGTCATACACTGTTTACCATTTTTGTAAGTTACACAGCATTTAACTGTAAAATAAACTCAATTTTACTGTTGGAGAGTTATGCTGCATGTTACTGTATTTTAAAGTTCCATTGTGAAAATTACGGTATATTTACATTTTTTTACAAGATAGACATTCAATTCTGTAAATACATATACAGCAAGATAAATGGTGCTGTATATACAGAATTTTTGCTGTAATTGATTTAAAGTATGTTACTCACGAACCGCTGCCACTGTAGATTCTACAGGAAACAGTTAACAGTGTAACTTATGTATTTTTGAGGTATTTATAGATAAATTTGGAAGGCCATTTTCAGCTCAGAGAAATATAATGACACAACTTAACAAATAAAATCATAACTTATCTATTTTCTAAGGTCTTTTTGAAAATATTTGAAAGGCCATTTTTTGCTCAGAATAAAATAATCGTGTTTAAATACAAGTTTAAATAGGAATTGTGTGATTTAAAGTTAAAAGTGAGAGGTTTAAAGTCATAAAATAAGCATTATAGTAACATTTTGAAATATAATGACACAACTTAACAAATAAAATCATAACTTATGTATTTTCTAAGGTCTTTTTGAAAATATTTGAAAGGCCATTTTTTTTGCTCTGAATAAAATAATTGTGTTTAAATACAAGTTTAAATAGGTATTGTGTGATTTAAAGTTATAAGTGAGAGGTTTAAAGTCATAAAATAAGCATTATAGTAACATTTTGAAATATAATGACACAACTTAACAAATAAAATCATAATTTCTGGATATAATTGAAAGATTATTTACAGCTCAGAGTAAAATAATCATCTTTAAATACAATTTTACCGTAGGAAATGGGATTTGTGTGGTTTATAGTTATAACTAAGAGGTTTAAAGTCATAAAACAAGTTTTATAGTGACTTTATGAGACATAATGACTCAACTTAAGACATAAAATCATAACTTGAGTTTACAGCTAAATGATAAATGAAGATTCAAAGTCATAATTGTCCATAAAGTATACACATTGTTTTTATTAATCAGTGGTTTTCTACCCTCTTGGTCTTTTTTAAGTGCATTGAGGTCATTTATATTTATTTTTTATTATTTTTTTATTTTATTTTTAGCAGACTTTTTGTACAGCACAGTGGTGAACTACTGTTGTTTATAGTGTGCTTTATAAATAAATTTGATTTGATTTTGATAATTGAAGTGGATAAAAAAAAAATGTTTTTCCAAATTGTCTTTAGACAAGAATAGATGTTTTAATTAGGTTGTGTAGCCATATGGAAGACATATGTCATATGGACAAATATAAAGTCGCACTGTAAGAAACAAATGAAAATAAAGTCACAAAATGACATGCAAAGTCATAATTATACATACAAAGTCACATATAAGAGATATAATCAAATAATGATATCCGAAAATATAATTAAAGATATATAAAGGCATCATTTCGGATATACAATCACAAAGAAAACCATAAAAATCACACATTAAAGGTTGAAGTGGCAGTATAACGTCAGAATTATGAGTTTTTAAGTTTAAACTGAAGATGTCAAATTATGATTGTGAGAAAGTCATGACTGTGTAATATGAAGTAAGAACTAAATTTTTAAATTTCGAATGAATTTATCAATAAAAGTTCCATTTCAATAAATATATAGGGAAACCTTATTAAAAATGTACAGTGATTTAGCTTAAAATCGTATAAAATTCACATAAAATCCCTTTTTAATTCACATAATATCCCATTTTTAAGTAATTTTGTGGGATAAAGTCATGACTGTAAGATATTAGGTGTAATATAATATCTTAGGTTTATCACTATTACAGTTATCAAGTCTAATATATTATGAATGTCTAAACCTACAGATTCGTCTGACAGTGCATCGGTAGAGGCAAATGACTCTGACGGTAAGAAGAAAAAAAACACATTTACTGATTTATTTATGTACATATAACAAATTATATTAAGTGACAACTAGAGCTGATCCACAATACATCAAGCAACAAATCCCACTATATACAGTTGAAGTCAGAATTATAAGCCCCCTTGTTTATTTTTTTCATCAGTTTCTGTTTAATGGAGAGCAGATTTTATCAACACATTTATAAACATAATAGTTTTAATAATTCATCTCTAATAACTGATTTATTTTATCTTTGCCATGATGCCAGTAAATAATATTTGACTAGATATTCTTCAAGACACTTCTATACAGCTTAAAGTGAAATTTAAAGGCTAAACTAGGTCAACTAGGCAGGTTAGGGTAATTAGGCAAGTCATTGTATAACAATGGTTTGTTTTGTAAACCAGGGGTTCCCAAACTTTTCAGCCTTCGACCCCCAAAACAACAATGCCAGTGACTTGTGACCCCCAATATCTTCTAAGGTGGTTATTAATACAGAAACCTTGCATGCAATGGCGCACACACACCAACAGACCCACGTCTATTCTTCATTTAATTTTTTTTTAATGTATGCGAGTGCAGTAAATAGGTCAGAAAGTTTAACCTTGTGTTATAAAATCAATCTGCTGCATCTGACGCTATTGCTGTGTCTTAAATATAATATAATTACCCCAGGGGTCGCAATCCAATAGAACTAGTACTATAAGCTACTATCGTAACTATATGGTAGTATATAGTAACTAAAAATGACTATTTTTTCTTTTCAGTATAGTTATGGATAAAATATGGTAATTCTTATAGTTTTAAAAAAATAAAAATAGATTTTTGGAAATCACCAGGCGACCCCCCTTCATTGTCCTGTAACCCCTCGGGGGGTCCCGACCCCCACTTTGAGAACCACTGCTGTAGACTATCGAAAAATTAGCCTAAAGGGGCTAATAATTTTGTCCTTAAAATGGCTTTTAAAAAATTTAAAACTGCTTTTATTCTAGCCGAAATAAAACAAATAAGACTTTCTCCAGAAGAAAAAATATTATAGGAAATACTGTGAAAATTTCCTTGCTCTGTTAAACATCATTTGGGAAATATTTAAAAAGAAAAAGAAATTTAAAGACAGGCTAATAATTCTGGCTTCAACTGTTAATTATATTACTTAGTATTTTGACATAAAATTTATTTTTAGGTGGAGATAAAAAGTTACACACTGACATTTATAGTCACATCTACATATATAAAGTCCAAATTGTGAGGAAAAAGTCATGGATTTTTAATTTTTGTGTGGGCAAACTGTGAAACCCATTTATAAAGCATGACCAAAGTTAGACAATAATAGTGTTTTTTGTCTTCTAGATGAGCATGACGACGACTCCAAAGATGCTACACCATCAAGTGGTAAATGTCTCTATCAACTGTACATAAAATGTCCTTTTACTAAACAAACATACAAAGTATTGAAAGTGTTTCTTCAATTGTGTGTTACTTCTAGAGGACCACACTGCTGAAAAAACTGACGAAGACAGCCATGATGTTTCAGATGGTGTGTATTGCTCTAAACCACTTTAATTGTGTTGCATTAAGCTAAAATCATAATAACCAGTGCTTTTTTAATGTAAATATTACATTTCTGGCATGTAACATTTGTCTTGGATACCTAAATGATTACTCAAATCATGTATATGGTCGTATTATTGAAAATTTTACCTGTAAGATGGTCAAAATCACTGATTGGACTTGATATTCATGTGGATGTTTCTGTTTAGATGATGACGACATTGATGCTCATGATGATGAAGCTGGGGTTGAGCATGGCACAGGTAGATCACTCGCAAATCCGACTCCTCAAAATCCAAATTTGCCTAAGATTTTCACTTCAAGTTCCTGAAAAGACCAAAACGAGTCAGATGTTGATATTAAACAATTTAAAAACCTGTTGCTAGCCTTACGCTTTATATCAGAGATGCCCAAAGTTGGCCCATTGTAACCTTTGATTTGGCCCACCATCCCATCTGGGAAAAATAGAAAGGGTTGGGGCGAATGCCTTTAAAAGAGATTGTCATTTCTAATTTAATGCAGCCTTTTTTGTTTGTTTGTTTATTTGTTTGTTTATTTAATGCTGAGCTTCAAAAGTTGAAATGAAATGTTTCAATCAAATCTTGGTAATGAATCTGACTTTTTGAAATGTATATAATGTCACTCGTCACATAGAGGACTGTGCAAATCAAGGCAAAAACTAGTGTAACCCCAAACTGTTACACATGAGATTTATTAAGTTTTTACTGTAATAAGTTCATTATAAATTGTTAATAAATATGCTGTATTAGCTGATATAAAGTAATGTTCTCTAGTTATTTTTAAATATTATTAACTAAATTCGGTGATGCAGTGGTGCAGTAGGTAGTCTTTTTGCTTTTTTTCTGTGTTTCTGTGTGGAGTTTGCATGTTCTCCCTGCGTTCGCGTGGGTTTCCTTAGTGTGCTCCGGTTTCCCCCACAGTCCAAAGACATGCGGTTCAGGTGAATTGGGTAGGCTAAAATTGTTCGTAGTGAATGAGTATGTATGGATGTTTCCCAGAGATGGGTTGCAGCTGGAGTGCCATCCACTGCGTAAAAACGTGCTGGATAAGTTGGCGGTTCATTCCGCTGTGGCGACCCCCGATTAATAAAGGAACTAAGCTGAAAAGAAAATGAATTAATGATTAAATAAATTCAGAAATAACCTCTGACAACTGTATTTACCTTCGGCCCACTAGCCTCAATCAACTTTGGTTTTTGGAGATATTCTACCAGAAACGTACATTTTCACGTATAAAAACATGACAGGGCCTGACTTAAGCTTGTCATCCTCAAATAATCATACAAAACAAGCTTAAAATCATACAATTCAATGATTGAATGCATCCTTGATCACTGTCAGCTTCCTCTCCGTCATGTCATGTCATGGCCTTAAAGGTGTATTGCACGCATTTTAAGTTAAATTTAATGCAAATGTGACCGGACTGACAGAAACACAATTGTACATTTATTTGTATTATATATTTGTAGAATTTATTTTCAATTTCATGTTTTTAATCAACTGATGTGAATTATAACAGTGTAAACTTGCTATTCCTAAAGTACTTTGTTTCTAATTAACAGTTTTTAGCAAAACAAAAGTATTAAAGCTGTAGTTTCAATAAGACAATGACAGAGTTTGTACAGTTTAAACTGTTTTTAATAAAGAAAAACAATCTGAGAACCAAATGAATGAGATATTTCTTTACAGAACAACTCACAGAAATCGTCATCCAGTCCATTTTAGAACTTTTTGGGATGCAATACTTTTTATTCGCTGTATTTGTTTTTGTTTCAGGGATAGATAATGTACGTTTCTGGTAGAATTCATAAAAAAGTTTGGACGCCCCTGCTTTATATAAATCATGCATTGTGAACATGCTTGATGTCTCTGATAGATAAGTATATAAAATAGACATTTTTATAAAGAATGTTTTAATTTGGGCAAGGCAGTGGCGCAGTAGGTAGTGCTGTCGCCTCACAGCAAGAAGGTCGCTGGGTCGCTGGTTCGAGCCTTGGCTCAGTTGACGTTTCTGTGTAGAGTTTGCATGTTCTCCCTGCCTTCGCGTGGGTTTCCTCCGGGTGCTACGGTTTCCCCCACAGTCCAAAGACATGCGGTACAGGTGAATTGTGTAGACTAAATTGTCCGTAGTGTATGAGTGTGTGTGTTAATGTGTGTGTGGATGTTTCCCAGAGATGGGTTGTGGCTGGAAGGGCATCCGCTGCTGGATAAGTTGGCGGTTCATTCCGCTGTGGCGACCCCGGATTAATAAAGGGACTAAGCCGACAGGAAAATGAATGAATGAATGTTTACATTTACCTCATCTTTCTTTGTTTTTGTTACAGATGAGGCTTCTAAACCCCACCAGGAACCAGATCATCATGACGACACAACACATGGTAATGACGCTGTGAAGGAGATTCTGTTTAAAACACTTCTCTGAGAATGCAAAAAACATAATAATTGCATTTATGCTAATATCCTCTTTCTTAAGGATCAGATGATGGCAGGAAAACTTCTATGCCGATTTCCTAGCAACGAGGACTCAAGAACACTATAACAGGTATATCACGTGATCAAATATTAACAACTCCACATAAAGTTTACTTCTCGTCTCTTAAGTGTGATAAATCCCTCAACAAGTCACAGAAATTATTATCTATAAGGGTAGAAAATATAAAATTAGATTACACCGGATTATGATGTCAAAACGATGCGGTTATAAATGTTAAGATACATGTAAATATTGGATTACATTTGCTGGAAACGCTAATGTTAACCCTAAAAACTGAAAGGCGAAGCTAATTCGTAGTAAAAAAGTCCCTTTTATTGCAATGTTACAGTTTATCAATGAAAATATGTAAAATTATCATATCAAATATAAATACAATAGATTAAATCTCTTTATTTATGAAGGCACTTTATGGATATTTTTCAATATAACGTTAGTGTATCGACATGTTGTAAAGCTAAATAAAAAAACTCCCCTCAAAGTGCAAGAACTTTACTAAAACAGTTTACAGAGTCAACATCCTTCAAAACGAGATATATCCAGCTGCAGGCCCGCAGAACCACACACGTTTGAGGCACACACAATCTAGGACACACAATCTAGGCAAACCATATATGGTAACTAACTCTTAGCATTATCGCCATTTATTGAATTTCACAAATATGGTTTCCCATTTCAGTCATTATTATTATTATATCATAACGATCATTTTAACATCTCTGCAGTTTTTGAACTTAAATTATGTAAATAAAAATAATTGGTTAAAGAAACTTATGACTTTATTCATGTATCCATATACACAAAGAAAACATAATAGACCGTCTAATTGTTGGATTAAGTGTAATAAACTAATTCAAGCTTTTAATATTATTATACTTGGTATAAAAAGCAAACACCTAGCTTAGCCTAACTTAGCCTACTATAGTTAACCATTTAAACAATATATATATATATATATATATATATATATATATATATATATATATATATATATATATATATATATATATATATATATATATAGTTATAAACTGATTATCTTAACTGATTATAATTAAAAGTTTATATATAAACTACTATCTTTTACTAAACTCTCACTGTTAAAGGTGTTTATATATATGTATGTTTATGTATATAAATGTATATATATGTATGTGTGTGTGTGTGTGTGTGTGTGTGTGTGTGTGTGTGTGTGTGTGTATATATATATATATATATATATATTTTTTTTTTTTTTTTTTTTTTAATAGTTAATTTGTTCCTATTTGTTTCCTATTACTGTAGTATTAAATTACTACAGTTTTAAATGTGGGAAATCATTAATTAAAAGGTTATTAGAAAATTAAGCTAATATATTAGTTTATAAACACTATTAAATCGCTTGAGTAAAATATTAATATAGTGTTATACATTTGTTACATGTAAAAAGATTTTTATTACATATAATGTATTATTGCCTATATTAACTTGCTATTATTTCCTTCATCATAAATTAATCCATTATATAAATTAAACCTGTCCAAATGAGATCATTCAGCAAGGCCAGCAAACGAGTATCTGCCATATTATTGTCAGATAATAATGACTGATCAGCTAAAATGACTGATTAAAAACTGTTCACTCTATTATATTGAATGGTGATCGGAAACAATGCTCCCCATTCGACTGTCTCAATCGCAATATTTGTGAAATAAAGTAAAGTAAACACTATTGTTTATTGTGTACAATATTTATTAACCATATATATCAAATCATATCGATGACGATGTCCAAAAAGACGTTATAACTTTAACATCCGTCGTAACCATATATGGTTTGCCTAGATTGTGTGTTCTAGATTGTGTGTGCCTAAAACGTGTGTGGTTCTGCGGGCCTGCAGCTGGATATTATTGTTCAAAACTGCACATGAAGACAAAAACAGTAACGTTACCATATTTGTGCAGGTCCAAACTAATCCCTGTCACGTTAATGAGTAAACGACAATGACACGTAAAGCCATACTTCTATTAAAATGTGATTGGCTGTTACCTCGTTTAAAAAATATGATTGGCTGGTACTTCTTTTAAATCATGATTGGCTGTTTTTAACTGAAAGGCGGGACTTCTATTCCTAACTAGCTTCTTATTTCATTTTATCTAATATTAAACCATTAACTATGACTTTTGCTTCAATAAAACTCTTATTTTTGCTGCTTATTAATAGGTAGTTTGTATAGTTGAGTTTAGATATTGGGTAGGATTAGGAATATAGAGTATGGAGGACGAATCCTGCAAAAACAACAAATAAATGTGTTAATTAATTATTTAATCCACAAATTCCTGCATATATAAAACAATAAATAAATATGCAAATGAATAAATATGTATTTAAAACAAAATTTAATTGAAAAACTCATATTAATAAAGGGACTAAGCTGAAAAGAAAATGAATGATTGAATGAATGAAAATCCCACAAATTCCTGCATAAATAAATATTTAAATTGTATAAACAGATTAATAGTTATTTATATATATATATATTTATTTATTTATGCAGGAATTTGTAGATTTATATATTATTATATTATACTATTACACACACACACACACATATATATATATATATATATATATATATATATATATATATATATATATATATATATATATATATATATATATATATATATATAGGCAAGAATTTGTGTATTTATTCATTTTTTTATTTGCATATTTATTTACTTATTGTTTTATTTATGCAAAAATTTGTGTATGTATTTATTCATTTATTTGCATATTTATTGATTTATTGTTTTATTTATGCAGGAATTTGTGTATATATTTATGCATCTATTTATTTATTTACATATTTATTTATTTATTGTTCTATTTATGCAGCAATTTGTGTATATATTTATTCGTTTATTTGTTTATTTGCATATTTAGTTTTTGTTTTTGCAGGTTTCGTCGTCAATAGTAGAGTAAGATCATGCAGAATATGAAATGAGCAACTAATTAATGGTGAAAATCGGTTCCTATACTAAAGTGTTCCCCTTTTTGTATTGTATTGCAATGAAATTTAGTTATACTAAACACTAAGATACAAAAGAAAAGAGCAAAGTAAAATGCTTAGTAAGCGTCTTGATTAGCAAAGCATAGTTAAATAGGCTATTAGGCTATACAAATCTAAGGAAACGTCCATGCAATCATTTGCAGTTAAATTGCTTTGCTTTTTCCCCATATATATGTAAATATAGGCTCCATATACAAATATAGACCGATCTTTAAAATCGTTTTGTTTGAATTGCTTATAAATATTTAAAGGAAAAATTATTTAACATCTATCGCCACCTGGAGTTATGTAGTGGTACTGCAAAAACAGTCCACAATGATATAATATGTATAATTAAATGCATATGAAGCATCCATGTGGTGCTTAAAAATGCTGTCTATGCAGGCAATCCACTTTGGTTTGGAACAGAGCTATTGTTAAATAAAGAAAAACAAAACAGCGAGTTTGCTAATCGAAAACTTTTCTCTCTCACTGCAGATTTTCCTGAAGAGACTTTTCAAAAGAAGAATCAACTGAGACAGTCAAGATAACCAGAGTTTCACGTCCCATTAAAACACATTGACATGTCTTTCTCTCTCTCTCCCTCTTTCTCTCTCATATGGTGAAGGTTCCTTTCCAAGGGCTCTGGGATGCAGATTAAATTATTCGGCTGTTTGCTGTACAATTCCGTCATCTTTATTTTTTAACTTTGTCCTAATTCTAGTACTTTTGTATCATTTGATATATTAACTTTACCCATATTAGATGGAAATGCATGAGGATCTGGAGTTTGGAAGCTTAGGTTTTTGTCTGTGTGTGTGTGTGTGTATGTGGGGTCCTAATATATTTCATTTGGAGTGATGTATTAAACCTAGAGAGCATAGAACTAACTGAAGGCATCTGAGGAAAGAATGAAGGATTAAGATGAACATTCTGTTCCATCAAACCTGGTATGGTTGTGGTGGTTTGTCCACATGGTGTCCTCGTCTTTTGACACTGCAGATAATTCCCGCTCTCCACTCTCAGATACAAACACCGGCCTGAAATGTGACAGAGTGAGATCTTTTGCAACACCCCAAATACATGATTTAAGGCTGTACACAGTGTAAACATCTGCTAATTAACAGTTGTCATATTTTTTAGATTTACAGGTGTTTAATATTCATTTACAGTTTTGATTTGCATTTTGGGACCTTGATCTCTGCTCTGTCAACATTCGATCCATCTCTGCATTTAATAAAGTGACTTTTATTGACATTTGAGTAGTTTGAAACGATGTAAAATAAATTATTTATATATGAATAAGTCTGTAAAATAACAGGAAATGTACTGGCAGTGCATTACCAGGTTTTTGTAATGTAATTTACCACACAAATACAAACAATATCAAACTTCGAATATCACTTCCAACTATTAAAAATGTCAATAAAAGTAATTTTTCAAAATTGTCAACATGAAAAGCGAAGATCAAAGTCACACAAAGCAATTCAAAAGCATAAATACTCCACCAAAAAAGAAATAAATAAACAAAACATGGATCACAAAACACGGACAGCTGTTCATTTATGGATATTTCTACAGTGCATTTTCTTATAGAATCTCTGATGTCTTTGTCTATGTGGAGGAATACTAATAAACTAGCAATGTACGAGCACAGATTGTTCTGAAAACTGTTTCAAAAAAATATTTTGTATAGATTTAAAGTCAATTTAATATGTACACAGGGAGCAAATCTAATAAAGACTGGGTTGTCAGAAAATCAGATGACTACTTTGAGTGTTTACTTCAAGCAATTTCCAACAACACAGACAACAAGTGTACAGACAACGATTTCAATGTCTGAGAAAAAAGAATAAACAAAATGTACATATTATTTTACTAATGATTATTATTTTATGTTACTTTTAAATTACTTACATTTAGTTTGCTTAAAGATTAAAGAACGGCTAAATTTGGTTGGATTAAGTTAAGCAAAGACACCTTTTCTGTTTATTCATGTAATTAAATAATGCATATGTATATTGTGTTATAATCATAACTCTATAAAATATTTATATTTATAAATTTTGTATATATGTATAAAAATGTTTTAAATATATTTAGCATATCTTATTAAATGCACACACACACACACACACACACACACACACACACACACACACACACACACATGAGTGTATGGGTGTTTCCCAGTGATGGGATGCAGCTGGATCTGCTGCGTAAAACATAAGCTGGATACGTTGGTGGTTCATTCCGCTGTGGCGACCCCGGATTAATAAAGAGACTAAGCCGACAAGAAAATGAATGAATGAATACACACACACACACACACACACACACATATATATATATATATATATATATATATATATATATATATATATATATATATATAAAGTGTATATTTTTCTTTAATATATACTTACAAATGAGAACAAAAGAAATAATAAAAGCAAAAAAATTACATAAATATGTTAATAACACGGCAATGTCTACATAAAACTCAACCAAGCATAATTATTATGTAATATACTCATTCTAACATATTTAGGCCTATATATATATATATATATATATATGTGTGTGTGTGTGTATATATGTGTGTGTGTGTGTGTGTGTATATATATATATATATATATATATATATATATATATATATATATATATATATATATATATATATATATATATATATATATGTATATATATATGCCTAAATGCTTCTAGTAGGCTATACATAATATTCCAGTATTCATTCATTCATTCATTCATTCATTCATTTTTCTTTGGCTTAGTCCCTTTATTCATCAGGGGTTGCCACAGCAGAATGAACCGCCAACTCATCCAGCATATGTTTTAAACAGCGGATGCCCTACCAGCTGCAACCAAGAACTAGGAAACATCCACTTCATCTGTACCGCATGTTCTTTGCACTGTGGGGGAAACCGGAGCACCCGGAAAAAACCCACGCCAACACAGGGAGAACACGCAAACTCCATACAGAAATTACAATTGACCCATCCGGGACTCGAACCAGCGACCTTCTTGCTGTGAGGCGATACTGCTAATCACTGAACCAGCGCAATATCAACAATATATCAATTAAATGCGTGTGAGCAGTATAGGCCTATGCTTGCACGTCCAGCAAACGTTCATATAGCCTGGTCTATGATACATTTCATCAAAGCCAGTCTAGTGTTCGCGGCTGCGCGCTCAGAGTTAAAAAGAGTTCAACTTTATCAGATCGTGTGAATGGCCTCATGAACGGGTCACATTTCAGCGGTTTAGCGAGAGAAAGAAACTCTTATCATGAGCTCTGATGTCTTAATTTTTCGAAGATTTAACCAGCGGACTCGAAGCCTTGACCCTCACCCGGGGAAAGAGTTAAGTTTCCGCGTGTGTCTCCGCGGGGCCTTTGGTGCACGACACGGTCTCGCCTTACACATAAACCCGCATGAAAAGCGAGGATGAGGAGCAGGAGGAAGGCAAAGAGCCGGACAAAAGCTGCTAAACAGCTCCGGACAAAAGCGCTCGCGGGCCGCCTGTCCGAGCGTGACTCTCGGGCCTCTGTGTGCAAATGTTCCCGTCACCCCGAGAACTAACGGGAGTCCGGTGAAATCAGAGCCGGTCAGTGAAGCTTGACCCCCGCGGTGCATTTAGCTTCCCCCCCCCCCGGTCCACTTTCCCAACGGAAGGACGCGAGAAGCCTGCAGAAATATTATCCTTTAATTTAAGGCGTAAGAGGGTTTAAACGTGCACTCCGATCGAGTGGCTGATATCTGTGAGAAAAGGCCTACCTTTACTGCAAAAACAGGCCCGCTGTAGAGTAATATAAGACCCGAGCGCATTACTGTTTGTCTAATATCCAAAACCTGACCGAGATGAAAAGCGGTTCATGCGAGTGTTTGTTATCTGAAAACTGTTGACAATCTGCCGTCCACTGCCAAATCCGACATTTCAGCACTTCACCGAGGTCAAGACTGAGTGATTGATAAGTTCTGTCCACACTCGAATTCATTCAGGTCTTTTCATTGTCAGTCATTCATTCAGATAAGTTTTGAAACTTTCTTTAAGCAGCAGTGCAGCAAAATTCTGTCATTATTTACTCACCTTTAAAGAAATAATTAACCCCCCAAAATTGTACTCACTATTTACATACACTCTAAGGCCTCCAAACCTTTATAAGATTTTTTTATTTTGTTAAATATTAAATCGGATATTTTGAAAAATGTTAGAAACATGTAACCATTGACTTCCATAGTATTTGTTTTTTTTAATGGAAGTCAATAGTCACAGCTTTTAATTTCCTCAGAATATCGTGATTGATAAGTTCTGTCCACACTTTCTTTCTTTCTTTTTTTCTTTTTAAGTCATTTCATTGTCAGTCATTCATTCAGAAAAGTCTTAAAACTTTCTTAAAGCAGCAGTGCAACAAATATCTGTCATTAAAAGAATAGTTCACCCGTAAATTAAAAAGTAGACCGATTCACTATTTACATACACTAAAAAATATTATATTAATATTATAAATATAATATTCCAAACCTTCTTTATTTTGTTGAATACTAAAGAAGATTTTTGAAAAATGTTAGAAACTTGTAACCAATTACTTCTATAATAGTTTTTTCTATGGAAGTCAATGGTTACAGCTTTTAATTTCCTCAGAATATCACTAAGTGATTGATAAGTTCTGTCCACACTAGACTTTCTTTCTTTCTTTCTTTCTGTTCTTTCGTTCATTGTCAGTTGTTCATTTAGATAAACTTTAAAACTTTCTTAAAGCAGCAGTGCAACAAAATTCTGTCATTATTTACTCACCTTTTAAGGGATATTTACCCAAAAATGAAACTGTACTCATGGTTCCAAACCTTTACGGGATTCTATTTGCTGAACTCTAAAGAAGATATTTAGAAAAGTGTTAGAAACCTGTAACCATTTCCACAGAATACCTCTAATGTTTAAATTCTGTCCACATACATATTTCTTTCTTTTCTTTTAATTCATTTATTTGTCAGTCATTCCTTCAGATGAGTTTTGAAACTTTCTTAATGCAGCAGTGCAGAAAAATTCTGTCATTATTTACTCGCCTTTAAAGGGATAGTTCACCCCAAAATTTACGTACACTCAAATTGTTCCAAACCTTCATGAGATTCTTTATTTCGTTAAATACTGAATAAGATATTTTGAAAAATGTTAGAAACCTGTAACCATTTACTTTCATAGGAAAAACTAATTCTTTGAAAAGTCAATGGTTACAGGCTTCCATTTCATAAGAATATCACTGAGTGTTTGATAAGTAGTTCTGTCCACACTTTTTTCTTTCTTTCTTTCTGTCTTTCTTTCTTTCTTTCTTTCTTTCTTTCTTTCTTTCTTTCTTTCTTTCTTTCTATTAATTTAATTGCAAGTCATTCATTCAGATGAATTTAGAAATTTTCTTAAAGCAGCGGTGTAACAAAATTCTGTCATTGTTTACTCCTCTTAAAGGGATAGTTCACCTCAAAATGATATTGTCGTGTATGGTTTCAAAATTTTATGGGATTCTTAATTTTGTTGAACATTAAAGAAGATATTCACAGTCATAGTGCCACCTGCTGACAGAAAGAAGTTTGGCATAAATTGGTAATTTCTGAGTTTGTTTATCTATCTATCTATCTATCTATCTATCTATCTATCTATCTATCTATCTATCTATCTATCTATCTATCTATCTATCTATCTATCTATCTATCTATCTATATATATATATATATATATATATATATATATATATATATATATATATATATATCGGCTTAAATTATTATTTTCCGCCGATCTCTGTCATCCTGAGGCCTTAATTGAGCTTTGATTCTGAATAGTTTTTTAAAACTGTTGGTTGGTTTTAGGGAAGTGGGTGGGTGCTGGTCAATCTGTGCTTTTGAAAACACTATTGGTTGGGTGTAGGGAAGGAAGAGGGTGGTGTCAGTCGACCGGTCAGTCAATCAGTCAACAGCAGCCTCTGTTGGATTTACATGAGAGCAGCAGGCAAAAATGACACTCGCGAGAGAAAAAGCGTACACAGCGGCCTCTGGTGGATTTGCGAAAACAAAACCTGTAAAAAAAGCATAGCTCCTGGGACGTATTTGGCACTCTCCAGAAATCTATATAGGGGTACATTTTCAGAATGAGCCTGGATTGGCTTTAAATGTATCACAAAAAATTGTTATGAACTTGTGCAATATTTTAATTCTTGATTACATCAAGTTTAATATATTGCAAAAATGTAATGAGGACAATGAGGGATGCAAGAGAAGAACTTATCAAAAAGAGATTCAGATTCTGATTAATACATGGAAACGCGTCAACAATACACTGAATAAGATGACTGTGATCATTGAGTGGTTGATTAATATCAGTGATGGTTCACTGGAGACTGGTCAGGAAATGAGAAGCGGTTTGAGGCTGTGATGAAGCTGCTGGTCCAGCTGTCCACACTGTTCCTCTGTGCGGCTGCAACACACACACATACACACATACACACACACACACACACACACACACACACACACACATATTAGATTCAGCCCACGGTGATTAATTACAGAGCAGAACTGCAGCACCGCGCTCATTTCAGGCGGATCGGCTTACCTTCAGGACGATCACAGCAAACAAAACCTCCTAACATCAAGCTGAAATCTGAGAACACAACAGGAATCTGGAGGAGAAAACGTGAGTGTGTGTGTGGTTTAATGTGTGTGTGAACAGTATAACTCACCTTTTGCTTCTACATGCTCTCCCGTGGCCACTACAGTCTCTGAGGAGCACAGGGTTTATATTAAATTCATTATTTTTTAAAATTAATTGAATATAATGTTTTAAATATATATATTGTATATATAACTTATTCTGACAGAAACGTGTAGCAAACAGGGACAATATTTGATATTAATAATGCAAAAAAAATGCAAGGGTAATGCTTTCAAAATTTATACCTATAACGTACAATTAGGGTAATATTTGTAAACAATTATACATTTATTTTACAATCATTATATACACACACACACACACACACACACACACACACACATATATATATATATATATATATATATATATATATATATATTTTTTTTTTTAATTAATTAATTTATTTTTTAATTTATTTATTTTTTTAAGATAGTATGCTTGTGTTCATTAAGAAAAACATTTTAGTCATTTATTTTACAATCATTATATATATATATGCATTTTTTATTTTTTTAACATAGTATGCTTGTGTTAATTTAGAAAAACTTTTATTTATTTTAAAATTTTATTTTATATTATATTTTCCATACATTATTTTAAACATTTATATAGATATTTACAAAATTTACAATATGTGTGTGTTTAATTAGAATTTACAGTAGAATACATATTATCTTACATATTATATTTTACAAACATTATTTTAGACATTTATATGAATATTTTTAAGAAGATAATATGTGTGTGTGTTCATTTATAATGTACAGTAGAGTAATATTAGTCAAAAATGAGGTATTTGTTACATGCCGACAGCTACGGTAGCTCACTGCAACTCTCACATGGTCGCCCACTGAAGCTAAGCAGGGCTGCGACTGGTCAGTATCTTGATGGGAGACCATATGGAAAAGCTAGCTTGCTGCCTGAAGTGGTGTTAGTGAGGCCAGCAGGGGTCTGTGTGGGTCCTAATGCCCCAGTATAGCGAAGGGGACTCTATACTGCTCAGTGAGTGCCGTCTTTCGAATGAGAAAAATTCCAGGATGTCCTTCAAAAAAAAAGTAGTGGTTTAACCCTGGCATCCTGGCCACATTTGCCCACTGGCCTCTGCCCATCATCTAACCATCTCCAAATCATAATTGGCTTCATTACTCTGTCTCCTTTCCACCAATCAGCTAGTGTGGGTGCAATATGGTTGCCATTGTCTAGCTTCCAGGTGGATGCTACAAAATTGTGGTGGATGAGGAGATTCTCACAATGTGTAAAGCTCTTTGAGTGTCTAGATAAATGTAAGGAATTATTATTATACATTATATCTAGATGTGTCTTTTAAAAGGTTATGTGTATGTTCATTCATGAAGTACAGTAGAACAGTATTTGTTAAAAATGTTTTTAGATTTTAATGTAAATATTTTAAGATAACGATATACAAAACTACAAATATCCCTACATTATTATACTATATCTTTACCATTTCTTTTTTAATACAAAAACTACAAATATCTATATATTTATTCAATTTCTGTGTGTGTGTGTGTGTGTGTGTGTGTTTACTTTAATAATTAATTATAATAAAATATAATTCATAATTAAATGATAATAAAATTATCATAATAAATTTTTTTTAAATAAATTAAATTAAAAAAGATAACGTTTTCTAAAAACAAAATAGTATTGTATAAATGTTGTCATATTTCTACTAAATAAATTCTAAAAACTTTATTTTCTCAAAATATTTAGCCATTATTGAACATTTGTTTATTCATTCATTTTCCATCTTATTTATTAGGGGTCGCCACAGCGGAATGAACCGCCAGCTATTCCAGCATATGCTTTAAGTAGCAGATTCCCTTCCAGCCGCAACCCAAGACTGCGAAACAACCCTCATTCACTCATACACTACAGCCAATTTAGTTTATTCAATTCACTTATAGCGCATGTGTTTGGACTGAGGGGGAAACCAGAGCACCCAGAGAAAACCCACACCAACACGGGGAAAACATGCAAACTCCACACAAAAACTGACCCAGCTGGGACTCGAACCAGCAACCTTCTTACTGTGAAGCGGCAGTGCTAATTAGAACATTTTAAATGCATTAGTGAATGATTTGATCATATTCTTGTCTGTCAATTTGGGAAATTTAACCATACTTTTTACAATAAATGTAAAAAATATCTTGGCAAGGTAAATGTAGATGTTTTTTTCCCTATGGGACACACCGGTGGTGGTCCGTGCTGGTCTGTATGGTGGTAGCAGCTCAGTACCGCGTGACCCATCCAGCACTGGCTCTTCTTAATCTGCTCACCCGTGTTGACTCCAGCAGATCTATGGTTTCAGACACACAGAGAGCTGTTGTGCGAGAGCAGGAGGCCTGCAATGAAGGACCAAACCAGCCAAGAGGGACCCGGCCAACAGCAGCAGCTGATGAGGAGAAATAATGCAGATTCTGTTCTTTCCTCACTGTACCAGCAGGTGGACATTTCAGCTCGCTGTACGACCTCACATTTACAGTGTTGCTCATGTGGGTTAGAATAAAGATTTTACATTGTACCTTTATTGTCATTAATTTTGTGATGTGTTGATGTATCAATTTAGAATTTAAATAAATTAATAAATATAATTTAAAATAAAATAATATTTCTGTGATAATAATTATAATGATAATATAGTTAAATAAAAACAACAATAAAATAAAGATCAGTAAATGTAAAAACAGAAGTGAAAAAATAAAATAAATCAGTAAATTATTTAATTATTAATAATCATTTTTAAGAAATTATTTACTTTAATTTTTCGTGATGGCAAAATATTTCTGGTTGAGCTGAAAATCACAGATTTAAATGGAAAGTGAAAAAAAAACCCAAAAATGAAAATCCAGTCACTGTCTACACAAGTTTTTTTTTCTGTTGAAAACAAAAGAAGATATTTTGAAGAATGTTGAAATACTATTGACTTTATATTTGTGTAGATGTAAATGGATTCAGGTTTCCAATACAAAACCAAATATTTTAAAGAATGTTAGAAACCTGTAACCATTAACTTCCAGTATTTTTATTTCATATGAATGTCAGTAGTTACAGGGTTTTTTTTAAATTCCAACAGGGGTTAGTAAATGATGGAAGCATTTTAATATCTGGGTGTAATATCTCTAAGAAATTATTAATTCGGAAATGGGCCTAAAAATTTCACCTTGACAAAATTTAAAGTTTGCCATAGCTAGACAAAATTAAAAGTTAGTTAGTCAGACAAAATAAAAAGGTAGCTGGCTAGATAAAATGAAATGTTAGCCATATCTAGACAAATTAAAAAATAGCTAACTAGACAAACTGAAAGGTTAGCTGGCTAGACAAAATTAAAATAGCTGGCTAGACAAAATGAAAAGTTAGCTGGCTAGACAAAATGAAAAGTTAGCTAGCTTGACACAATAAAAGGCTAGCTGGCTAGACAAAATGAAAAGTTAGCTGACTAGACAAAACGAAAAGTTAGCTATAGCTAGACAAAATGAAAAGTTAGCTATAGCTATACAAAATAAAAAGTTAGCTGGCTAGACAAAATGAAAAGTTAGCTATAGCAATACAAAATGAAAAGTTAGCTGGCTAGACAAAATGAAAAGTTAGCTATAGCTATACAAAATGAAAAGTTAGCTGGCTAGACAAAATGAAAAGTTAGCTATAGCTATACAAAATAAAAAGTTAGCTGGCTAGACAAAATGAAAAGTTAGCTGGCTAGACAAAATGAAAAGTTAGCTATAGCTATACAAAATGAAAAGTTAGCTGGCTAGACAAAATGAAAAGTTAGCTATAGCTACCCTGCTGAAAAATCCAGCTTAAACCAGCCTAGGCTGGTTGGTTGGTTTTAGCTAGTTGACCAGCCTGGTTTTAGAGGGGTTTTGGCCATTTCCAGGCTGGTTTCCAGCCATTTCCAGCCTGGTTTTAGCTGGTCTGGCTTGAAAATGACCAGCTAAATCCAGCTAAAACCAGCTTGGTTTAAGCTGGACATAGCTGGTTTTGGCTGGGCTCACATCCTGGCTAGGCTGGTCAAGCTGGTTCTAGCTGGTCATCTCCCAGCCTGACCAGCTAAGACCAGGCTGGAAATGGCTGGCAAGCCTACTGGAAACCTGCCTGGAAGTGGCCAAAACCCCTCTAAAACCAGCCAGGTAGACCAGCTAAAACCAGCCAACCAGCCTAGGCTGGTTTAAGCTGTTTTTTTCAGTAGGATAGACACAACAAAAAGCTAGCTGGCTAGACAAAATAAAAAGTTAGCTATAGCTAGAAAAAATGAAAAGTTGCTGTGAAAAATGAAAAATTTGCTTTAGCTACCCAAAACAAAAAGTCTGCTTACTAGACAAATTGAAAGCTAGTCCGTTATGTAAGCTAACATGTTTTACTTTATGTATCTATCTACCTGAGTTTCAGTTTTAAAACAGACAGGATCACTGTAACACAATAGCACATATCAATCAAAATACACACACTCATAGCTCACCTTTCACAATACAACAAAGAAAGCTTGTGTAGCTCTGGAGCTCATTAGCTTTGCAGCGACACACGTCCACTGAGCTCCTCTGAGGAGTTTATCGGGAGCCGGGCTTCAAGGCCTGCTGGTGTTCCTTACATTGTAGATCAGGCTTGATGTGAACTGGCACGGCTGAGAGGAATGCAATCTTCCTGGGCACTGCCAGCTATTCAGATCCTGCTCTGGCACAGCAGCAGCTTAACATACAGATACGGCAGTATACAACAATGGACCATGCTAATTCATTTAATCTAACATGAGCTATTCATATTTACTTGGCTTACCCAGGCTTACATTAAAAAATATTCCACCATAAATACCATTGAATTATTAAAACCCATCACATTTAAACCATTTGTACAGTACATTTTAATGATTCACTCTAAAATAATTTAAAATGTTGTTTTAAAACATTGATGTGTTAATTTTTTTTTTATTTAAATTACATTTTTTTTTACCCAACTACCCATACTTGACCTAGTGTTGGGTTAAAACAACCCAGAGTTTGGAGGAGCAGGAGCTTTTGGCAAAAAATGCAACATGGCAACAAAAAATACATATAAAATTACAGCTGTCATGTTGAAACTGCAACATGTAAAAGTGAATGTAAAGTTTCGTTTTTCAACGTTACATTCAGTTGCATCAGATAATCTTTTATCTTACTTTTTTTTGTAGCGCTGAGCCTTTCAACCAATCACACTCGTTTCTGTTGCGTTTGTAAACCCAGTAACCAATTAGAGACGTTAGATTATTCACCGGTGTTTGTTTGGGGTAAATTCATATCGTGAATTCATCGTAAACGACAAAGAAGTGAAACGATGTAAGTAAGAGATTGTTTTCTTCAGATTTAAAGCTTTTGTAATTTTAGCAAGGGTTTATTTATGGATAATCTGCCATAGATTGATACCATGTATTGATATTTTATGTCTGTTCAATCTGTGTGTTAACATAATGGTTAGGCTACATTTGAACTGTCTTTGTTTTGGGTTATAACAGTAATATTCTAGCAATATTAGTTACATTTATATATTTGACACAAAAAAAATAATAACACTGAAGAAAATACAGAAATTAAATTGTAGGCTAAGGCTAAGTTACCATCACATACAAAATGGACGTTGTATTTACCGTTATTAGCATAAAAGAGTGCGTTGTGAGTATTGATGTGGAAACCCTAATGATTATTTACGTGAATAGGTATTTAAAAATAAGCATACAAGTATGATTTCTGAAAGATCAAGTGATATTATCTAACTTAATCACAGGAATAAGTTATATAAGTTAGTATTGTACCAAAAGAATATTCAAAATCTTTCAAGTTATTGCTTTCTATGCTGTACATTTGTCTTGAAAATATTACTTTTGAACTGCATTGTAAATTAAATCAAATAAATGCTGATAAATCAGTGCTAATAGTTTTCTGCAATGGTTAACTTTTTAAATAAGCACAGAAGAACCATCTTAAAACCTCAAAGTGATTTTAAACTTTCCAACATTTTTCAAAATATCTTCCCTTGTGTTCTCTCAGTTTGGAGGAAGCACAATAATGACAAAAGCTGAAGCTTCCTGCGTGAGTTCCTGTGTCTGCTGTTCTGCAGGCTGCTGTGCCCTCCACTGGCTGAGCCGCCTTACTGAACACACACCTCTGCTAAAAGATGACATAAATACACACTTTAATTTATTTGCAATCTGTGAAATGGTTTTATCATGCAGCATAAAGGTCCTGTGTTGGCATTTAAGGGTTAAATGACAATACAAAAATAAAATGATAGAACAGATTGTTTGAAATGACACAATAGTGCTTCTAATCGTAAATGACAATAGAAGTTTCTGTGACTGAACAGAAATATCAAATGATAGCATACTGAAGGGTCCTACAATGGTGAGCAAGGTTTGAATGGAAACATATAAGGGTTCTGTTATGACAATGGGGATTTAATTAAAGTTTTGTAATTAAACAGAAGAGCTGAATGACAACAGTAGAGCATGGGTCTCAAACTCGATTCCTGGAGGGCCGCAGCTCTGCACAGTTTTGCTATCACCCTAATCAAACATAGCTGATCCAACTAATCAAGGTGTTCAACACTACTAGAGAAGGTTGTAGCTAGATTAGATATGGTTACCGAGAATTATTTAAATTATTTATTAAATTTCCCATTTCTTGAATTTTATTAACATCTACTCCCACCCCAAACCTAAACCCAACCCTCACAGTAATGTAAAAACAGTAGTTGTACCAAGTATTTTTTAAGTTATCTATTAAATTACCCAATAAATTGTATTTTTTAACGCCAACCCCCACCCGAACCCTAAACCCAACCCTCACAGTAAGGTAAAAACAGTAGTTGTACCGAGTATTATTTAAGTTATCTATTAAATTACCCAATAAATTGTATTTTTTAATGCCTACCCCCACCCCAACCCTAAGCCCAATCGTCACTGTAAGGTAAAAACAGTAGTTGTACCGAGTATTATTTAAGTTATCTATTAAATTACCCAATAAATTGTATTTTTTAATGCCTACCCCCACCCCAACCCTAAGCCCAATCGTCACTGTAAGGTAAAAACAGTAGTTGTACAGAGTATTATTTAAGTTATCTATTAAATTACCCAATAAATTGTATTTTTTAATGCCTACCCCCACCCCAACCCTAAGCCCAATCGTCACAGTACTGTAAAAATATTCATTATGGTTATACAGTGCCATAAAAATGCTGCTATATTAATGTGTATATCCCACTTCCGGCCGGTCGCGTATCTGATCTAGACTTTACCGCTAGAGACTATAAAGCAGGTGTGATTTGGAGGTGGTTGGAGCTAAAATCTACAGTGCTCCTGCCCTCCAGGAATTGAGTTTGAGACCTCTGCAATAGAGAGTTACAATCAGGATATGTAAGAAAGTGTTCTTTTGTTTTTGTTTTTTTGCATTTAATATTGATAAATTTTTATGTTATATTTATGTATTTCACTCTCAAAAAAATAAAATTTTCTGTTTGTTCAAACTACATATTTAAAATGATCTGTACCAACACAATTCTTGAGTTTTTTTTGGGACAACTTATTTTTGTATGTTTAATTCATTTAAATTTGTAGAAACTAATTAGTTAATTTAATTAATTCATGTTGTCCCAACACAAATCGATTGTGTGGATAGTAATTTTGTACAGTGAATTTTGATTGTTGTGGTTTTCAGGAGCTCAGGGTGTATATAAACAGTACATAACAGCATAAGAAAGACATCAGTGGAAAATAAAGTAACAATAAAAACATGACTTGTACTACATTTAAAATTTATAAAATTTATAGATTCATATAAATTATATAAATATAATTCATTAAAAATTGTAATTTTTGTTCTTGTTCAAACAACTTATTTAATATAAGCTGAAACAACACAATTCTTGAGAATTCATTGGGACAACTTAATTTTTTTAAGTTCAATCCACATAAATTTGTTAAAAGTGTCAAGGTAACTTAATCAATTAGTGTTGGGATAACACGAATGAATTGTGTGGAACCCTGCATTTTTTACAGTGTATATACAAATATTGACTGTACAAAAAAAAAGAAGTAAAAAAAGGAATAGAAATTAAAGCATTTGTATAAATGTACTTTTAGAAAATATTACAAAAGAAAACAAGAACATACATTCACATGGTAAATATGTCAAATCTTTGACGTGATCAATTTTCATTTCACAGTTACTCAAAAATAAAGGTTTTTATAGCCGTAAATGCTTCCATGTAGAGCCTTCAACATCCACAGAACTGAATTTTGAATCATTTAAAACAAATTTTCCTAACAAAACAAAAAAGATAAAAAATATATTCAGGGAAAACTCATAATATATATATATATATATATATATATATATATATATATATATATATATATATATATATATATATATATATATATATATATTAAGAGTTTAACTGAATTTCTTTTCATTACACGTTGTGAAAATATTCGTAACGTTCATTTTTAGCATTGTATATAGCAGATCTGAGTATGAACTATGGATCAAAGATGTCAGTTCTCGTCTGTGGTTCGATTGGAGTGGGTGTAGTTTGAGTCCTGCCCCTTAACAAGATGGGGGGCTGCAAGGGTATAAAATGAATTTTGCTGCCCAGTCAAGCATAAGGAAGTCAAAAGCACGTTTGCTGGTTGCTTTATGTCTGCTGCGCACACAGAAACATAAAGATGCTGTTAAGGTGAGTGATGCTTGATTTATCGCAACTGATTTTATTACCAAATTCATGTCCCTATTATTATTATTATTATTATTATTATTATTATTATTTATTTATTTATTTATTTATTTATGAAAGTGTCTACTGACACAACCATGGTATCAAAGTACATTTTGGAACATAAATAAAAAATAGGGGTCAGTAATATGTGTAAGTATTTTCAAACATACTAATTTTATGCTCACCGCAGCTGCACCTATTTGCTTTAAAATTAATATTTTTTGTATTTAATATTCTAGAATGAGTGTTTTCAATTTGCATGTGTTTTAAAGTGATTGTGTTTTATTCCTGATGATGGTGAGTCTGGATTTTTACTCTGAAATTGAGATAATCATAAGTGATTTATAGCTAATTAATCAATAACTATAGCAGGAAGCATATTAAAGTGATCGAATTGGAATTATTATTGTTTATTCAAAGCTATTTAAATGTATATGCATAAAGTCATACATTCCCGAAGAATCAAACTCTT
This sequence comes from Danio rerio, assembly GCF_049306965.1. Lineage (NCBI taxonomy): Eukaryota > Metazoa > Chordata > Actinopteri > Cypriniformes > Danionidae > Danio > Danio rerio. The sequence continues at coordinate 3,539,081 of NC_133194.1, read as the reverse complement.
GACTTTAATGTGGCAAGCACACGTTTTAGCAGTTTTACCTATTTTAAACCGTGTTTAGCACAGCATTTGTTTGTAATAATCTAATAAGCTGCTTATATGTTTGTAATAATCTGCATTTGGCTTATTTTTGCATCTGTAAAAAAGTGCTGGGTTCCACAGAATCGATTTGTGTTCGAACAACTTGAAGGAATTAATGTTATTAGTTTTTATTTATTTATTTATTTTTTACAAATTGAAGTGGATTGAACATAAACAATTAAGTTGTCCCCATAAAAAACCTCAAAAATTGTGTTGTTTCAGCTCATTTTATGTAAGTAGTTGCAGAGATAATTTTTTGAGCTTAGTTTAATTTTTGGAGTGTCTTTTAGTGATGTGGTTTCTAATTATTAATATAAAATAATAAAAAAATAATAATGAAATAATATAAAAAATATAACAATAATTTAAATAATAAAATATATATATATATATATATATATATATATATATATATATATATATATATATAGCAATTTCCAATGCTACTTAAATGTGTTATTAATTAGTGTTTGCAAAAAAACATTCAATAATTTACTTCTAACATAATAACAATTTACTTCCTATTAAAATAATACTAAAAGAATGCAAAGCTGAACTTGCGATTCATCCAAAACAGCTGTGTATTTTGTTTTCAGGTGTAATTGCGCTTCCCGTTTGCTCATTGTAGTCTCTTATCATTGTGCTTTGACAGAAATCTTGTAATCGCTTCAGTGGCAGTTGTGTTTTTGGTGTCCAGTGTATCAGCGGCTCCTGTTGAAGGTACGAGCTCTTCTCCCAGAGGGGCTGCATGTAATGACACACTCTTATGTTTAACATACAGCGCCCGCAAGTTTTTTTTTGAAAGCTAAATCAAATCTTGCGTTCTTTCAGATAAGGAGCCCGAGGAAAATGACTTTGAGGCTGAAGAGGGTGAAGAAGAGCTGTCTGAGGAGGAAGAGGGTAGGAGATGAAGATCTTTTACATGAAACCGCATCAAGAAGTCCAGAACTTAAAGGAATAGTTCACTCAAAAATGAAAATGATCTTGTCGTTTATTCTCTCTCATGTGGTTTTAAACATTTATGATGTTTCTGTCTCATGTTGAACACAAAAGAAGATATTTTGAAGAATGCTGGCACTTATTGACTTCCAAAGTAGGAAAGAAATTACTGTGCAAGTCAATTTGTGCCAGCATTTTTCAAAATATCTTCTTTTGTGTTCAACAGAAACTCAAATAGGTTTTGAACAAGTGAAGAGTTAATAAATGATAGCAAGTTTTAATTTTTGAACAAACTATACTTTAAAAGAAATATAAATATAAATTATCCCTTTAAAGGAATAGTTCACCCAAAAGTTTTAATTATATTGTCATTTATTTTCTCTCATGTGGTTTTAAACCTCTATGATGTTTCTGTCTCATGTTGAACACAAAAGAAAATATTTTGGAGAATGCTGGCACTTATTGACTTCCATAGTAGGAAAAACATACTCTGAAAGTCAATTGGTGCCAGCATTTTTCAAAATATCTTTTGTGTTCAGCAGAAGATACAAACCCAAATAAGTTTTGAACAAGTGAACATTAAAATGATCTTGTCATTGATTCTTTTTCATGTGATTTTAAACATTTACGGTGTTTCTTCTTTTGAGGACAGAAGATAATTTAAAAATATGCTGGCACTTATTGACTTCCATAGTAGGAATAAAATTACTATGGAAGTCAATTGGTGCCAGCATTTTTAAAAATATCTTTTGTGTTCAATAGAAGATGGAAATTCAAATCAATTTTTTCCAAAAAAAAAAAAAAACTGTGAATAATTGATAAATATTTTTTTAACGAACTACCCCTTAAAACATATATATAAACAGATTTTACCCCTTTAAAAGGATAGTTTACCACAAAATGGCAATTTCCTCATTCCTCAACTTTCCCTTCACTTGTTCCAAACATTTATAATATTTCTATCTTTCGTTGACCACAAAAGAAGATATTTTGAAGAATGCTGGCACTTATTGACTTCCATAATAGGAAGAAAAATACTATGGAAGTCAATCGTTGCCAGCATTTTTCAAAATATCTTCTTTTGTGTTCAACAGAAGACAGAAACACAAATAGATATTTATTCTAAAACTGAAGAGTAAATAAATGATAGCAAATTAAAGTTTTTGACTACCCCTTAAAACATATATAAACATATTTTATCGCTTTAAAAGGATAGTTCACTCCAAAAAACCTTTCCTCATCATTTACTCTCCTTTCACTTGTTCCAAACATTTATGATATTTCTATCTTCTGTTGAACACAAAAGAAGATATTTTGAAAAGTGCTGAAACAAATTGACTTCCAAAGTACTTTTCCTTCTACTATGGAAGTCAATCAGTGCCAGCATTCTTTAAAATATCTTCAGCAGAAGTTAGAAGCTCAAATAACAAGTGACGAATGAGTAAATGATAGTAAATATTTATTTTTGAGTGAACTATCCCTTTAATAGAATAACATTCATGATAAACAATTATAAAAGTCACCCTTAATCTCTTTTAACTTTTTTATAAATCTGTTCTGCTTGATCAACTCATTTTTAACAAACCTTCTAAAACACAGATAGAGCCTTTTAACTAGCAGATGAGTGAAAGGCAAACTGTTATTCTGATAACAGTCAGCAGATCTGAGGCTTTCGGGACAGAAAGAGGAGGAGAAGAGCCAAACAAAGGAGCGGTTGTTATAAACTCTATCGATTTTCCCTTTTCTTTACAGATGATGATGACTCCAAAGGTCAGCATATGAAGGGTGGGTGACAGGTTCACAACCTCAGTCATCATTAATAATCACATAATCACTCATAAATTGCTTTAAACTTTAACTGGCTTCTCAATAAGCTTGAGCTATTCTAAATATTTAGAGGCTTTATCCTAATTATAGCAGAAATTACACTTTCAGAAAAGGGCCATGGTATTATTGTATAGTACAGGGGTGTCCAAACTCGGTCCTGGAGGGATGGTGTGCTGCAGATTTTAGCTCCAACTTTCCTCAACACACCTGCAAGGATGTTTCTAGAAAGCCTAGTAAGTGCTTAGCTAGACCAGGTGTGTCTGATTGGGGTTGGAACTACACTTTGCAGGACACCAGCCCTCCAGAAACAAGTTTGGACACCCCTGGTATAGTATGATGATGAGATAAATGTTTGATTTATTTTAAACGCCACGCTTTTATAAACATAAAGTGTCAGTATATATCAAAGCAGCATACAATGAATGTTTTTGTATATATTTGTAGAAAATCATGGTATTATTTGAAGTAAATTTGAGTAAACAATTATCAGTATGGGTTTTTAGATTAGTGGATTATATGTTTCTGCATTATACTATATTTTATTACCATGGATTATTTCAAAATGTCTATTTTACCATCTGTTTAAACCATTTTCTAAGGTAATTAAGAATTTTGGGGTAGATAAGAGATTTTTAAGGCTGCATTTTATTAACCAAAAATACTATCATTCAGAAGAATTGTTTTCTATTTAAATATATATAATTTATTCCTGCAAAACAAAGTAAATTATTAGCATCAGTCATAAGTTTCACAAGACTCTTCAGAAATCATTGCAATATCCAGAAACATTTGTATATATAATATAAATATGGTATATTGGGATGCATTTTAATCCAAAATGCTTTCTTAACATGTTTTTACTTCATTCTTGCTGAATAAAGTCATCTTATCTGCTCCAAACGGTTTAAAGACATTCAAAAAGGACTAAACATTTAACATATGTTTACCGTTAAATATAATAAAGCAGTGTTAATGTGGATATGTAAAATCTGGTTACAATGAGGTTGAGTTAGTTAATGTTAGTCAATGCATTTATTTACATGAATGAACAGTGAACAACACATCTGTTAAGCAATACATCATTTTCGTTAATCTTAACATACTCATATTCTAATGCATTTCTTTACATGAGCAGCTTAAGTTTGTTTACTTACACAAACGTTAGTAATGTTGGACTTTACGATTAGTTTCCTAATTCCCTTAACAAATGATTTTTTGAAGATAAATCCTGTTAGTAAAGAGTCCACAAACATGAATGTCATTCAAGTTGAAGCTAAGATTTCAACTTTAACACTCCAAAACAGGCCGGCTATTGATGTTTGTTAAATTTTTACTGACATGATTTATCATTAACAAATCATTCGCTAAGAAAAATTAGGAACTTTATTGTAAAGTGTACGTTATTCCAACATTCGCTAGTGTGTTACTAGCATTTGTTCATTATTTGTGTTCATTAAACCTTTATGAGTTTCTTTCTTCTGTTAAACAAAAAAGAAGGTGTTTTGAAAAATGTTAGAAATCTGTATCCATTGACTTCCGGAGTATGTGTTATTCTTACTAAGAAAGTCAATGGTTACAGGTTTCCTACGTTTTTTTTTTTTTTTTTAAATATGTTAGTTTGTGTTTAACAGAAGAAAGAAAGTCATAAAGGTTTGAAACAAGTAAATGGAGAGTATACAATGAATGAACTTTCAGTCCTTTAAAAAGCGATAGTTCACTAAAAAATGAACATTTACTCAGTATTTATATTCCCTCAAGTGGTTTTAAACCAATATGTGCTTTTTTCTAATGTTGAAAACAAAATAAGTTATTTTGAAAAATGTTGGAAACCTGTAACCATTGACTTCCATTGTAGGAAAAATAAATACTACAGAAGTCAATGGTTACAGGTTTCTAACATTTTTCAAAATATCTTCTTTTGTGTTTAACAGAAAAAAGAAACTTAAAGGTTTGAAACAAGTAAAGGGCATGTATAAAGTTATATATTTTCAGTTTTAAAGGGACAGTTCACCCAAAAATGAACATTTACTCAGTATTTACATTCCCTCAAGTGCTTCCAAACCATTATGAGCTTTTTTTCTAATGTTGAAAACAAAATAAGTTATTTTGAAAAATGTTGGAAACCTGTAACCATTGACCTCCATTGTAGGAAAAACAAATACTATAGAAGTCAATGGTTACAGGTTTCTAACATTTTTCAAAGTATCTTCCTTTGTGTTTAACAAGAAACTTATAAAGGTTCAAAACGAGTAAAGGTCATATAAAGGGCATAGATAAAGTCATATATTTTCAGTTTTAAAGGGCCAGTTCACCCTCAAGTCCTTTACCCCCTTTACTCTCCCTCAAGTCGTTTCAAACCTTTATGAGCTTTTTTCTTCTGTTGAAAACAAAATATGTTATTTTGAAAAATGTTAGAAACCTGTAACCATTGACTTACATAAGAAAAACAAATGGTTACAGGTTTACAACATTTTTCAAAATATCTTCTTTTGTGTTTAACAGAAAAAAGAAGCTCATATAGGTTTGAAATGGGTAAAGGGCAAGTAAATGATCACAGAATTTGAATGAAGTCATCCTTATTATTCATTGGACCTTTTAGATTTAGAACTATATACAACAAATCCTGTGATCCACCTAGCAGAAAGTGAAATTATAATAAAATACAAACAATAACAAGGACAAAATCAAGATTCAAACATGCCTCTTTCATGTTTGACCAAAATATTACAGTTTTCTTGCTTTATTTATTTCTTTAAACAAATTCTTAACAAATGTGCTGTTCACTCTTAATTTATCTTAGCTAATGCATTACCCTTATAATACATCAATAGTGTAAAGTCACTCCAAACTAAAATGATATCTAAAATGCACATAAAAAAAACAATAAAATCACCCTTAAATATATATATAACCAGTTTATGCAAAGACCGTTAAGCACATATATAAAGAGATTTTGTCCTTCCACCTGGCCGGAATAGAAATGATCTGAGTGTGTGTTATAATATGTTTCTTGTCCCTCTTTTTCCCTGAAGGAGCCGGATCTCAGCAGGCCACCACAGCACCCAAAGGCTTGGGTAAGGTGAAGCTAATCCTCTTTAGAGAGAGAAAAAAAGACTGGGAAATAGTTCACTGGGTGCAGCAAAGTCAGTCAGGGCTTAATCTGGTTTAGGGATCAGGTATGTGGGGATTTCACCACGGTAGATCAGCAGCATTGCTTGATTATTAATAAATGTGGAAAGACGAAACAACAGGTGCATGGAAAACAAAGGCTCTTGCAAAGCCTTTATAAAAAGTCTGCTCTAATTGTAGTCCATGGTAACACTTTAGTATAATAGTGCATTAGTTAATGTATTTACTGACATTCGCTAAGTATGAATAATCTTGTAAAGCCTGTATTAATTATAGTTTATGTATAACTAATGCATTATTACAAATAATAATGATAGTGGTATAAATAAATGCAATTTGAGCTTGTCAACATTAGTTAATGCGTTGTGAGTTATCATGAGGGTGTCACGGTGGGGCAATGGGTAGCACGATTGCGTCACAGCAAGAAGGTTGCTGGCTCGAGTCTCGGCTTGGTCAGTTGGCATTTCTGTATGGAGTTTGCATGTTCTCCCCGTGTTTGTGTGGGTTTCATCTAGGTGCTCCGGTTTCCCCCACAGTCCAAACACATGCGCTAAAGCTAAATTGTTCATAGTGTATGAGTGTGTGTGTGTATAAATGTTTCCCAGTCATGGGTTGCAGCTGGAAGGGCATCCGCTGCATAAAACATCTTGGATAAGTTGTTGGTTTATTCCGCTGTGGCGGCCCCGGATTAATAAAGGGTCTAAGGGTGCTTTCACACCTACACTTTTGTTTCGGAACGTATCTCGTTTGCCCAGTTAGCGCGGTTCGATTGGCATATGTGAACAGGGCAATCGCGCTCTGTTCCGCGCCAAAGTAATCACTCCGAGATCGCTTGAATGAGGTGGTTTCGGCTCGATTGAAACGAACCCTGGAGCGGTTCGATTGTAGTGAGAAAGCGATACGATCCGAGCGCGGTTGTATCACTGTGTTTTATGGATATGTAATAGGCATACGGCTATATGAAGAGAGAATTATGAGTAGGGCGGGAAGTTTCGCGAGTCTCCGGATGCCCGCAAACGAGTGATGATCTCCCGGTAATCTCGCGTCTCCCTCCAGGTCCTCAAATAGGCATCGTCGCGCACCCTTCTCACCCCTCCCCACCGCGTCTCTCATCAGACACGTCGCGCGCACGCACCCTGTCAATCACCACCAAACCACCTCTCCTGACAGCTTAGCGGGACGCTGCAAAATAAACCCTGACACTCTGACCAATGTGAGGAGAGTTTACTCGCACGTGACTTGTTTTAGCTCTTTTGGTCCGATTACAAACTTTGCAGTGTGAAAGTGAACCGCTCCAAGAGCAAAGAGCAACAATGTAACATTTGTAATCTCTGTTTCGGAACAACTGAATCGATTCACAGGTGTGAAAGCACCCTAAGCCGACAAGAAAATGAACAAATAGGTTAGCATGAACTGACATTATTTAACTGAAATAACATTAATGGTAACAAAGTTGAAAAAATACATAATAACTGTATTACTAACTGTTCATGATAGTAAATACATTAACTAACATGAATGGACCATTATTTTAAAGTGTTACCTGATCTATTGACCTTATTCTAAAATGCGGAAGTTCGCCTGTTTTCGCGATTGTCTTAGAACTTCCGATTCAGTCGCCTATGGGAGAAATGACTAGGAATAATAAACGGCAGAAAACGGTTAAACTAATTGCTCTACAAACAAATGTTTGCATCACCATACAGACCAAGTAGAAGAATATAATTAGAAAATATCAGTTTGCAACATCAAACAGCAAAACGAGCAGTTGAAGTGAATGAGACCGGAAGCCTCGAGCCAAAAAGATTCAAATGGCTGTGCCCACTCGTCGGCGAAGAATAAGGTGAATAATAGATCTTCAATCATTTAAAACAAGTCTTAAAAAGACAGTTCATCCAAAAATGAAATATATATATATATATATATATATATATATATATATATATATATATATATATATATATATATATATATATATATATATTTGAATGGCGGCATTTAGTTTTTTTGAGTGAACGCTACGAGGCGGTGTAACGCTGTTCCTCTTCTTCGTGCTCGCCAGTTGCGACGGCTCACTCACCTCCGTGTGGACCACTTTCCCGCCGCAACTAGTTTGTCCGCTTAGCTCGTAGTGTTACGTCTGCGGAGCGGAGGAGGAGCCGGCCACGGCGACGACCTGGTTCAAGTCCGGGGAAGAGCAATTCCAGAAATCATGTAAGATGAAAATCAGAATCCAAAAAAGTAAAAGCGAACAAGTTCGTGACAGGGTGAGAATGAAGTGAAATCCGAAAACTCGGTCAAAATCGGACGACGGCTTTTGCTTCTTTTCTGGACGGCTTTTGTAAATCGTCGCTTGGGTTTAGGGAAGGAGGAGGAGGGCGGCCGGGTTGGCCGATTGGCCGGCCGCCCAGTCGATCGTTCAGTCATTCAGTCAGTCGGACAGACGGTTGCTCTGCTTTTTACGAAAGAACAGCGTGGGCTCGAACGGCTTGTGCTCCCGAGAGGCATTCGAGATGCGAAAAAGTGTGGCACAACGGCCTCTAGCGGATTCGCGAAAACAAAAACTGCACAAATACGTACCTCCCGGGACGTATTTCGCGGTCTCCAGAAACCTTCACGGGGCCTACGTTTCCACAATGAGCCTGGGTTGTTTTATTTGCTGATTTTGAATGCAACTATAAATGAAATGTAAATCCTGTACCACAATATCAGCCTCATGTCTAGTCACAATACAGCGTTAAATATTAATACATCTTTTGCTTTTAATAACTCTTAAAGTCGACTCTGCTATGGCTGTGAGTAGATGTTATTCTAGAGTGATTTGTTTAATCTGAAGTGCTGTTTTTCCTCCAAGGTTTAACTCCTGGCAGCGGCGTCGTGGGCGAATCCCCAAACGGTAAGCAAAGTCTACTCGATAACGCGAAGTTGTGTTTCGGTGTGCATTAGCCTCTCACGGTGAAAGGTGAATTTGTTGAGAGCTCAATGGCCACTTCTCAGGCCTTTCTGAAGTCCAATACATCTTTTGACAAAACCTTTTTGCTCTCGTTTCCCAGGTCACAAACTTAATGGTGGCACTCAAACGGGCCAAGTCTGTAAGTGTGAACCTGATCTGTCAGGGGCAAAACTTTCACACAAGTCGCACCTTAGAAAAGCAACACCGACTGACCCCGTGTAGAAAACGCAACAGTATACTGCACACAGACATAGGGTTCGAAGCCCAACATCAGGAGGTCAAATCTGGATGTGTGAGTTTTCTTTTTTCTAATGCTGAATTTATGTTTTTGTCATTGCAGCGTCAAGCAGCACATCCACAGCTTCAGGAGGAGCAAATGGTAACTCGCATTTCAGTCACAATATAGAAACACAGCCAAAAAAATGTGCTATACTAAAAATAAAATGTCATTCACGATCAAATTAAAGGGATAGTTCACCCAAAAATGTACTCATTATTTAGTCAAACCTGTTTAACATAAAAGGAGACATTTTGAAGAATGCTGAAAACCGGTAACCATTGACTTATATAGTAGGAAAAACAAATACTATGGAAGTGAATGGTTACAGGTTTCTAGCTGTCTTCAAAATATCTTCTTTTGTGTTTAGGAGAATAATAAAAACTCAAAGGTTTCAACTTTTTTCTAAATATCTTTTTTGTGGTCAACAGAAGAAAATAAAATTCTTGAAGGTTTGAAAAAAGTAAAGGGTGAGTAAATAATGAGTGAATTTTCTTTTTTACTCACTATTTACTCTCTGTTAAGTGGTTTCAAACCTTTAGGTGTTTCTTGTTATGTTAAACACAAAGTAAGATATTTCAAACAATGCTGAAAACCAGTAACCATTGACTTCCATAGTGGTAAAAACAAATGCAATGGAATTCAGTGTTTGGAGGTTTCTAACATGCTTCAAAACATCTTCTTTTGTGTTAAACCATAGGTAAAATCTCAATCTTCAAACCTTTAGGAGTTTCTTATGTTAAACACAAAATATATTTCGAAGAATGCTGAAAACTGGTAACCATTGACTTCCATAGTGGTAAAAACAAATACTATGGAAGTCAATGGTTACAGGTCTCCAACTTTTTTTTTTAAAATATCTTCTTTTGTATTCAACAGACTAATAAAAACTCTTAAAGATTGGAAACAAGTAAAGGCTGAGTGAATATTATCAGAATTTTCTTTTTTAACTCACTATTTACTATGTGTTAAGTCAAGTGGTTTCAAACCTTTAGGAGTTTCTTATGTTAAACACAAAAGAAGATATTTTGAAGAATGATGAAAACCAGTAACCATAGACTTCCATTTTAATAAAAACAAACAGTATGGAAGTCTATGGTTATAGTTTTCTAGCTTTCTTTAAAATATATTCTTTTGTGTTTAACAGAAGGTAAAAAAAACTCTTGAAGGTTTGAAGTAATGGGTAAGTGAATAATAACAGAATTTTCATTTTTGGGTGGACTATCCATTTAAATGATGGCCAATTTTTGTATACAGTAAAAAAAAAGGCCAGTCAGACAGTCATGTCTTAAAGGGATAGTTCACCCAAAAACATTAACATTTACTCACTATTTCACTATTTTATTTTTTATGTCAATCACAAAAGAAAATGTTCTGAAAAAAAAAACTGGAAATCTGTAACCATTGACTTCCATAGAAGAAAAACAAATACAAGTGAATGGTTACAGGTTTCCAACATTTTGTAAAATATCTTCTATTGTGTTCAAAAGAAAAAAGAAACCGATTTATGACTAAATTGTGAATAAATAGCGAGGACATTTTCAGTTTTGGGTGAACTGTCTCTTTAACTAAACAACAAAACATCTCATATATTATTTATTCTTTTATTTATTTTGATATGGTTAGAGTAAACTGTTTGATTTGACATTAGCTTGAATAATGACGGAATATTATTTTACCTGTTATTTGCAACATTACTTTACTCATGGTTAACATTTACTGACATGTTGACTGCATAAAAATTCTTTCTATGTGTATAAATTCACTTTTGTAAATTTGAGTTAATGCAGACACCAAAATCCTTCATCACTCATTTATCCACGTGCCACCACTTAATTACCATAACACCAACCTGATTTCACTAAGAAGGACATGTTCCTGGATTCAAATCTATGTTGATCCTGGATCAACATTCCAGTTAGCCAATCAAAATTCAGGGATACTTTTACACTTTATGATAAATTTAGGCTTACGGTTAGGTTCAAAAGCTTCTACATGATTGTTATCCAACTATTATTATTCTCTAATTTTTGGGATAATTTACAGTCATGGTTGGGTTATGGGGTAGGGAACAGGTATGGATTACATTTTCCAACTACAGTGATGTTCCAGGATCAACACAGATGTTAATGCAGGATCGCATCAGACTTGGCGAAACCATGACATGCCTAACACTAAACATTAAAACACAACCTACAATATGAAAAGACTGAAAAGTTATGGTAAAATACTTCCATAAACATAAATACTAGTGTTTTCTAATCTTGTTTAATTTACTCATTTATTATTATTATTATTATTATTATTATTACTACTACTATTATTACTATTATTATTTCTTTTTTATTTATTTTATTTTTATTTTTTATTTTTTATTTATTTATTTGACAAAATCTGCAATTTTGTCTACTGTTTGCCATCATTTCGATCTTGAAATCAGGATTAAATATGCAGCTCACCCAAAACTGAAAATGTAATATTAATTCACACACTCCCTGGCCATTCAAGATGTAATTGACTTTTCTTCTTTAGTAGAGAATTAAATATGATTTTATTTTAGGATTTTATTTTAGGATTTTAAGGATCTAAATCCTTAGTGAGAATGAGACAAGTCAATGGCTACTGACGTGCTAAGAGTAAAAGAACACATACAGGCAAAATAAATGCAATACTCATGACTCCAGATGACACAGTGAGCTCTTATGAAGAGAAACAATATACAGTAATGCTATAAATAATGTTCTTTTTAATGTTTTGCTTCATTAAACCCCATTATTGTAATGTGAATAAATGAACTACCCCTTTAAATAATATCACATATGACCATTGGCTGAAAATTAAACAATTATTTGAAACCAGGATCTAGTTCTGCAACATTTTCCCTTAACAATAGTTTTCAAAATGAAATATGCTACACAAATGTGTAAATATTACAATAAATCTGGGCCTATTTCTAATATTGGCAATGCACAATAAATAAAAGCTAGTATTTAATTCAGAACATACTTATAATGTGGGCAGCGAATAAGGTTTTGTTGTGTAATTAAGCCGTGGTTGTGATATTGGATTACTGTTAGTGTTGAGACAGGTGTCTGGGTTTTATTACTGTAGAAAGAAAGGGCCCTCAGTAGTGCTCAAGTGTTTTTGTTTTTTACAGGAGGTAACGGTAGAGACGGGTATTCACATTCATCTGGCTCAAGTTCTCAAGGTACTGAATTCACCTGTGAAAAACAGGACTTTCTTTTTCTCTCTAACACATTTTCGTGCCTAATGGCTGTATTTATTTCACTTACAGACGCAAGTTACGATGGACAAGATGGGTCCAAATCTGAGATAGCCCCTCCAGGTACATGATGAATGAGTGAATGAATCAATGAACAAATGAATGAATGAATAAGTGAGTAAAGTAACAAGTGAGTGAGAGAGTGAATGAATGAATCAATCAATGAACTAATAAATGAATGAATGAGTGAGTGAATGAACAAACCAATGAGTAAGTGAATGAATCAATCAATAAATTAATAAACAAATGAATGAATGAGTGAGTGAATTAATTAATAATAATCAATCAATAAATGAATAAACAAATGTGTATATGAATGAATGAACTAACAAATGAATGATGGAGTGAGTGAATGAATGAATCAGTCAATCAATGAACGAATTAATGAAGAAATGAACAAATGTATTAATGAGTCAAACAAACAAATGAATGAACTAACAAATGAATGAATGAGTGAGTAAGTTAATGAATGAATCAATTAATGAACGAATGCATAAAGAAATAAACAAATGTATTAATGAGTCAAACAAACAAATGAATGAATGAGTGAGTAAGGTAATGAACGAATCAATTAATAAACGAATGCATAAAGAAATTAATGAATGTATTAATGAGTTAATAAACAAATGAATGAACTAACAAATGATTGAATGAACGAATGAGTAAATAAACAAATGGGTGAAGGAATGAATCAATTAATCTATGAATGAATGAATATACAAAGATATTAATGAATGAATGAACAGACAAATGAATTAATGAGTGAATAATGAAACAAGTGAATGAATCAAATGAATAAACAAATTAATGAACGGATGAATAAATGAAGTCACAAACGAATTAATAAGTAAATCAATCAATCAAACAATCAATGGCTTAACAAATGAACAAATGTATTAATGAAGAACTGCATGAACTAACAAAATGTATAAGAGTGAGTGAATGAACCAATGAGTGAGTGAGTAAATGAATGAATCAATGAACAATTAAATGAATGAATAAATGAACGAACAAATGAGTGATTGAGTGAGTGAATAAAACAGTTAATGAATGAATCAATGAATGATTGAATAAGCAAACTAATGAATGAGTGATTGAGTGAGTGAGTGAACAAATGAGCGGGTGAATAAATTAATGAATTAGTCAGTCAATGAAAAATGAACAAGTTAATGAAAAAACGAATAAATGAACAAATAAATGAATGAATCAATCAGTAAATGAATGAATAAACATATGTATAAATGAATGAATGAATGAATGAAAGCAATAACAAGTGAAAATTATACCTTCACGGCAAGAATATTAGCAATAAACACCACTGACACACATTTAGAATGATTAATACTGCATTATATTAAATAATAGTATTACATTTTAAATAATATATTAAATTAATTATTTTAATTAATTATTAATGAATTAAATTAATATAATTTATACACACTGTTCAGATGTTTTGGTAAAGGTTGGTAGATTTATTAATGTGTATTAATGTTTATTAACAGCTTCAGAAATCTATCTAAATATTCTATTTAATTTTTTTTCTATTATTAAAATGTCATTTATTCCTGTTAGTCAAAGCTGAATGTTTGTAAAGCGTGATTCAGTCTTTAAAAAAAAAGAAAGAATTGCCCTAGAAACCTTTTTTATCATCAATAATAAAAATGAAATAATGATTGATGAAAATTCTAAAGAATATGATTCATTTTAAACAGAAAATACAGTGTAAAAATATACATATAATCAGTCCCTTCAGATCAAATAAATGTATCCTTCCTTGATGTTTAGAATATTAATGTATAACCTGACTGACTTTTCATTTTTTCCAGGCGTAGGAACTGGAGGTGCGGGTGCTAATGGAGGTTCAGGATCTAAAGTCCCAGGTAATGACACTTAAAAACCCAGTAGAGTGTAAAATATCTGAAATATGACATCTGAACAACCTTAATAAACATGCAGAACCCAATAAACCAAATGTGTTTCAGGCACAGAAGGGGGCGTCCATTCAGTGTCCATTTCTATTGGTAAGAGAGACTTCTGTTTATGTTATCTTTCACGTATTTACATATTATGCGCATATAATTAAAAGCCCATTTAGTAATTGAACACTTTATATACCATGCACTAGTAAACACTGAATGATGTGTTGAATGATAGGTTGTGTTCATTTTTACATATTTAGATAATATATATAATTAATGACAGATGTAGTGAAGGATCTACAGTTAAAACCAGAAGTTTACATACACTGTAGGCACATAACCATTAAGAAAAGTCAGATGTTAATGTGACTAAACTTTTTCTCTTTTAGGCAAGTTAGGATTATCACATTTCTGATCTGTTTAATAGCAGAATAATGAGAGAGATATTTTTGGAGAAATTGGTAAAACCTTTCTTGAAAGTCAAGTTTACATACAGTAAGATTATTTAGCCTCTGAAAAAGCTCAGATGATGATGTCAATGTTTTGGAAGCTTCTTATTGGCTAATTGGCAAAATTTGAGTTCATTGGAGGCACAACTGTAGAATAGGATTGAAGGAAAACCTCAAACACACACTGCTTCCTTGTGTGACAACATGGGAAAATCAACAAGCCAGAATCAACAACAAAGCCAGATTACAGTTTGCTGAATTACACTGGGAAAAAGACTCATTTCTGGAGACATGTCCTGTGCTCTGATGAAGCTAAGATTGAACTGTTTGGCCATAATGAGCAGTGTTACATTTGGAGGACAAAGGGGAAAGCTTACAAGCCTAGGAACACCATCCCAACTGTGAAGTATGGGGCCGGCAGCATCATGTTGTGGGACTGTTTTGCTGCAGGAGGGACTGGTCCACTTCACAGCATAGATGGCATCATGAAGAAAGAACAGCATGTAGAAATACTGAAGCAACATCTCAACACATCAGCCAGGAAATTCAAACTTGGCCACAAATGGGTCTTTCAAACAGACCATGACCCTAAGCATACTGCCAAATTAGTTCAAATGCACTTTAAGGACAACAGAGTGGATGTTTTGGAGTGGCCATCACAAAGCCCTGATGTCAATCCTATAGAAAATGTGTGGGCAGAGTTGAAAAAGCTTGTTCAAGCAAGACAGCCAACAAATCTGATTCAGTTACACCAATTCTGTCAGGAGGAATGGGCCAAAATTCCTGCAAACTATTGTGAGAAGCCTGTGGAAGGATACCCAAAACATTTGACTAAAGTTATACAGTTTAAAAGCAAAGCTAAAATAATACCAAGGAAATGTGTGTAAACTTTTTACTGTCTAGAAATTAATAAATAATAATTATTCAATATTCTGGCATTTAGCAAACGTAAATGATTTAGGTAATCCTAACGGACCTAAAATAGTAAACGTTTAGTATCATTTACCATCAGACATTTTTGTTTTTAAATAGTTATGTTCCTTTTTTTAGAGTGTATGGAAACTTCTGGTTTCAACTGTGTATTACTGGATAAAATTAGGATGAAATGCATTATTTACGTTAAGAAGGATTATGATTGATATTGTAATTAGTGTGTTTTGCGTAAGCTAAAGGCTGAATGTTGGTGGCGGTTTGTCTTTTATGGACTTCATAATGTCAATCTGTCAGTGTCATCAGGTCAAGGGTCATCAGGCCACATATCAGCAGGTCATGGGTCAGTGATGTCATCAAGCCAGTCGTCTGGCAGGCCTTCAGCAGGACAGACATCAGACGCTGCAGGTGTCGTTTCATCCGAGGTCCAGCCTACAGGTGCTTCAGGTGCTTCACAACGACATGAGTATTTCAGTGTAAAAGGTATAATAATATCCATGCATGTATTTGTTCAGGGTCGGATGGATTCTCTCCACAATATGAAAATGGTATGTGAATAACAGGGTTAGTTCTTACTTTAAATGCTGTATGAAATATTAAAACAGATCTTGTGTTCGTCCATCAGGAGAAACATCTCAAGATGGATCTCAGATCGAGCCTCCAGGTGATGATACACATCATTTATGGAAATGTGTTCAGTTAAAAACAAGAATTGATTTCACCACTGTGTTATTTGTGTCTTGTGAATTCAGAAATCCCTGAGACAGAATCTAACGGTGAGTATTATGCTGTTTTAATGCACACACACACACACACACTGTCATTCTACAGTATGCAGAATGAGAGATTACGTTTGCATGGACACCAATTCTCTGATTTTAATACGATTAACACAATACTCTGATCAAAAATCGAATGTGTTATCAGAGATTTTTGACTACCTTCATCCCACTAAAAGTCATAATAGCACAAATCGAGTTAAGACGTATTCATATTTTATATTTATATTTTAGGTAATGGACATAAACAGCTACTGAATGGAGGGGAAACAGGATTCACGGGTGAGGAAAATATACATACATATATGAAAACGGCTTCAAATAAATATGTCAATAATCATACAGACACTGTGTTTTAATCATGCAGGACTAGATCATTTCATGGCAGGTACATCTCAGATACAAGGCACAGGTATGAAAACAAGATTCATGACCTGGAAATGGAAGAATAAAGTAGACATTTGTTTTGTGACTGTGTTGTTTGTTTTATGCGCATTTCAGGTGGTTTTGATTCATTTGGCGCAAGCCCCCATCTGGCAATTACAGGTAATCTCTTCACAAAAGAAAAGTTATTGCAAAAACACTGATCTAAACTACTGCTCAAAAGTGTTTACTATGAGCAACTGGTACTTTTATTTTGAAATGATGCATTCAAATGATCAGAAGTGACTGTTTAGTATGTTAGATTTGTGTTTTAAATAAATAGATATTATTTAATATTTATTTAATAAATAGAATTTATAGTGATGTCCATATATAAACAAATAAGCAGCACGGCTACTAAGCAATTATTTTTAGCGTTAATATAATAATAATAATAAGAAGAAGAATAAATATTCAACCCAGGCTCATTCTGAAAACATAGTCTCATAGACATTTCTGGAGACCACGAAATACGTACGGAGTTTTTGTTTTTGCGAATCCACGAGAGGGCGCTCTGTGCGCTTTTCGCATCTCAAATGTCTAAATATTTGTTAGCCCCGCCTTAAATTGTTGATGGTTCCACCCTAAATGAGGGATAGCGCAGCATAAATGACTGATAGCCCCGCCCTAAATGATGAATATTCCTGCCCTAAATGATGAATAGCCCTGTCCTAAATATATTTTTGATCAATAAATGCCTATTAAATATTCTTACCCACCCCAAACCTTTGAACAGTATAACACTAGTGTAACATCAGAAACTCCCTTTATGCATGTGACATGTAAAACGTAATGTAGCATATACATTTCACTTCATCTGCATACAGTAGGAACTCATTTTTATTCGAATTTTCATTTGCAGGCGTAATAGACCAGTCAAGCCACGACTTTCTTGTTGGCTTAATGGGTGAGCGCTCCTTCATTCTGCTCAGTTGTCCTCATTGAACCCTGTTTCTCAGTATGGACTCAGACTGTCTCCCTCTGCAGGTGGATTGGGAGAAAGCTTTGGTCCAGACACCCAAACGGACGGTCTAGGTACGCTTTTAGACCTCTTAGACACTCCTGCAGACGTTCAGCCCACATGCCTAGTAACTGACGCTGTCTCAACAGATCACATGGGACTCGCTTTTCAGGTGGATTCGGCAGGTAAGTGTCCACTTCATGTCAGACGTCTTTCAGGCTTGATCTTTAGGACTTTCAGGACATCAGATTTGCTTTCTGCTGACCTCATTCTCTACAAATGCTTTTCTTACGTAGAGTTTTTATCTTGTTTCTAATCCAAATATCTCAAAATTCTTAAATCGAGAAACATTTTCTAGACAACCAAAAGTCTTGTTTTCTAGTCAAAATTAAGTGAGTTTTTCCTTAAATAAAGCTAAATAATCTGCTAATGGGGTAAGCAAAATAATCTTGTTTTCACTTTGAAATAAGATTATTTCATTTACCCCATTGGCAGATTATTTTGCTTGATTTAAAGTCATCCTTTTCCCACTATCGTGACATGCATCCATTTGAAACGGTCCTTAAATGGAGGGAAGTGCATGCCTTTATTCTTTGCGAAACGTTTGGATTGTCGAAAGATGACCAGATTAAGGAAGACTGACGAATGGATGAATTTAAAGCAGAAATGAAACACTCCCTGATAGCCCCGCCCTAAATGAAGGATAGCCCCACCCTAAATGGCTGTTGGTCCTGCCCTTATTGACAAATAGTTACTCCCTAAATGACTAATAGCTCCACCACAAATGGCTGATGATCCCGCCCTAAATTACTGAAAACCCCACCCCAAATAGCTGATGATACCGCCCTAAATTACTGTTAGCCTCGCCCTAAATTACACATAGCCCAGCCTAAATGGATGATGGTGCCACTCTTAATGACTGATAGCCTCACCCTAAATGACTGATAGCCCTGCCTATATTGATGATAGCCCCGCCCTAAATGGCTAATGGTCACGCCTTAAATTCCTGCCATAAATGATGGATAGTCCTGCCCTAAATGGCCAACAGCCCCTCCCTAAATGACTGTTAGACCTGCCCTAAATGGTTGATGGTCCCGCCCTATAGGACTGATAGCTCCGCCCTAAATGATG